>NC_138771.1:116027541-116310464 GCF_965119305.1 Pelophylax lessonae
CACTAACTACAGAAATCCATGTTCTAACAGGCTGAGCAAGCCTAATGCTTGTCAGTTTTTGCATTTTTCCACAGTTTTACAACTTTCACTAACCTTGCAGCTCTCACAGACACAATATGTCTGTTCCCCAGGCTCCGAGTAATGATGGGCTCGAGCATGTTCGGATTGAGCCCACCAGGAAGCCGTCACTGCACACTGCTAATCATAGGCAGTGAGGCATTTACTGACCGGCAGCTGCACATACACATGCTGCCTATGATTGCCGGCTTCCTAGTGGGCTCGATCTGAACACACCCGAGCCCGTGGCTAGTTCTGAGTTTCAGATGAGCTTAAACTGCCAAAGGGGAGAGGTGCAAAACCCAAACTGGATAAAGAATCAGAGGTCCCTGGGAGATGTGTAAACCCAAAAAAGGAGTTTACTAGGCTTAATTTGAGACACTCTGCTACAATGGATAAAAGCAGACCACTGTAAGCACTTCTGTCAGTGTTAAATGGTTTGTCTCAACCCTCTAACTGCCACTTTCTCTGGACAGCTTGGTCTTTTAGATAACGCCGAAAAATAACAGACTTACTGGCTAGATCAGCTGGTGAAAATAAAGGAAAACGATAGAGACTAAAAAAAATTATATATATATATATATATATATATATATATAATTTTTGTAAGGACTTATCGTAAAATTATTTTCTCTGAGTCCTCTGACAGTCGCTGCCGATCCATATAAGCCTTCACTATTGGGTAATGGCGCCCTCTGTCTGCAGGAGTAAGCTAGGCAGATAGAAATGTTAATACAAAACTTTTCTATACTTGGACACACCTCTAGGGGGGCCGTCCCCAGCCATTATCCCTGATCCAGTCACAACCGGTCCTCATTTTTTAGCAAGCAGTACCGGAAGGCAATAACCCCCCAGATCCAAAAAGCCAGAGGGGCGGGGGCGGCGACTGTCAGAGGACTCAGAGAAAATAATTTTACGGTAAGTTGTTACAAAAATTCTATTTCCTCTTAGGTCCTCTGACAGTCCCCGTCGATCTATATAAGCCTTCACTATTGGAATGTCCCAAAGCAGTGCAGGTGTGAGGGGTGGGAAGAGGCAACCAACTGAAAAGGTAACGAAAAAACACCACAAAGAAGAGACAGATAAAAAAAAGTCTCTGAAAACCGCCGCACCTCAAAACCTTGCAGCCAAGGGAAGCATCCGAAGATGCCAAAACATAAATTCTGTAGAATTGTGTGAAAGAGTGCGCAGACGACCAGGTCACCACTTTGCACACCTGAGCCAGAGAAGCCTGATGGCGAAAAGCCCAAGAGACGCTGTCTGCTCCAGTAGAAAAGACCCTTGTATGTAAAGGAGGAACCTGACCCTCGATGGAAGAGGCCTGAAACAAAAAACGCCAGTATGATTCACGGAGAAAAGGTAGCCGCGGACGTGGCCAAGCCCTTCCGAGGTCCCTCAGGAAGAACAGGGAATCAGACTGCCGAACAGATGCCGCGGCAGCCAGGAAAACCCTGACCGCCAGGACCACATCAAAGGAATGCAAAGCCATCTCCTGGAGATGCTCGGGCTTCTCACAAGCGAAGGCAGTACGATATCCTCGTGGAGGTGGAACAAAGAAACCACCTTGGGAATAAAAGACTGAGCGGGTTGCAGAACCACTTCATCCCTATTAAACACCAGATAAGGAGAACGGCAAGACAAAGCCGCCAATGCAGACACTCTGCGAGCAGACATGATAGCCACCAGAAAAGCAACTGTCTGGGACTACACAGGCAGAGGAAAACTCTGATGTGCTCAAGGGGAGGTAGTTTTAACACAGACAAAACTAAATTCAGGCCCCGGGGAGGCAAGGGAGCCTTCCTTGGAGGAGCCAGACGCCGCAATCTTAAGAGGAAGGTGCGGAGCAAAGAATATGATGCCAAGGGACATGGAAAAAAAGAGGGCCAAAGCCGACAACTGACCCTTGCTCGCGTACAAATGCTGATCCACTCCTTTCTGCAGGAAGGCCAAAAACTTTTGCCACCAAGAAGGAGCGAGATGGAACGCATGCGATCCGCACCAGGCATATACACTTTCCAGGTGCGATGAGAAATCTTCCTCGAGGTAGCTTTACGAGCCTTCAATAATGTAGGGATGACCGCCTGTGGAAGACCCCTACCCCTCAAGACCTGGCTTCAAACAGCCACGCCGTGAAAGCCAGAGACTGCAAAGCAGGAAGGAAGATCGGCCCTTGAGACAGAAAATTGCCCCGCAGCAGAAGCCGCCAGGGAGGCCCGACGACCATCTGAACGATGGCCGTGTACCAGGACCGACGTGGCCAGTCTGGGGCCACCAGAAAGACCGACATCCATTCCAACTCGTACCGGAGGGAAGGCATACAACAGCCGATAACAGTGCCAAAGGTACCCCTAGCGCATTTGTGGCGTCTGCCAGAGGAAAGCAAGGTCCAGCCAGAAACTTCCCAACCCCATTGTCGAGACGGGGCATGAACAGATCCACATCCAGAGTCCTCCACCGGGCACATAGGAGGAAAAACACCTCCGGATGCAGGGACCAGACTCCCTGATCCAGGGTCAGGCGACTCAGACAGTCCACCAATTTTCCCACAGCCGAAAGCGCAGGAATGCACAATTCAGCCCAAGACAGGAGCACGACCACTTAATCACTAAGGGGGCACCAAGAGTGCCCGGGTGTAACGCTCCTGCGTTTTATGTATGATGTGGATTTTCAGCTGCAGAAATATTCCACTTCAGTAGTCATGTAGAGAAACGCTGAGACACCATTCCCAACTCTCAATGACTCATCATGTGTGGAGGATCTCAATTCAGCAAGTAAATACACACACTCAATAAGATGTTTCCTAGAGTGGCTTATGTATATAGTAACACAGTGATGATAGGCTGAAGAGACAGGTTGGGTAGAGATGGTAGATGACAGACACTTGAAAGGAAATGTTCTTGAAAGTAAGATAGTAGCAGATGAGATGCAGATAGGTTTAGCAATCATGTATGGTAGCAGATGACAGAGTAGCAGGTGGACATACAAGAGAGATCAACCCAGTGCAAGAACAGGTGGTAGTAGGCTCAAGAGCTAGCAATCTTAGATAATGCAGATGTAGTAATAGTCCTTAGTATGCAGAGCTAGATAGTGTAAGCTTTAGTATGAAAGTTATAGAGGTTTCCCCTATGGGGTACTTATCACTAATAGCAATGTAGCAGAGGAGAGGTTCGGCAAGAGCGGATGATCCGGTAGCGGGATACAGGGATCAGCGCAGCGTGGTTCCGACAGCAAGGTATGCTTGCAAGCATGAGAGCTTCAAGACAGGTTAGCATCAAGGCACAAAGCAGTTTGAATGAACACATGTGAGTGAGAGCCGGCGATCTAAATAGCCATCAGTCCGGCGCTCAGTGATGACAGCATCAGTCTTAAAGGTGTATGCGCACCTTACCAAAAGAGAATGGTGGGGCGCATACACTTATGAAAGAGTAATTAGGGTACCCAAAGGTACCAGAACATTACACCGGGTGGCCGAGGGATATAAGCCACAGTCTGTCCGTACTGGAACCGGACACCCCTGAAGTTGAGATAACCAACGGAAACAGACAAAGCCTGATCGTGCAGAGCTCCAAGATGTGTAACAGCAAAGAAGATACCACCGCTGACCACAACCTTCCGGGCACAAGGCGTGCCCAGGACTTCTCCCCATCCCGACAGGCTGGCATCCATGGTGAACACCGTCCACAACAGAGGCTGAAAGGACTGGCCCTGTGTCAGGTTCGGCGACCAGAGCCACCACAAAAGAATCCAACTGCTACCGGTGTAACAGAGAAACTACTTGTCCAATGACCGAGGCGTCCTGCCTCACCTGGCCACCTGGATAGCCGCAAAAGCCGAAACCATCAGACCCAGAGACCGCCACATAGGTCCGCAAGGAGGAGGGATCGTCCTCCCTGAGGGATCTGATCTCGTCCCTCAGGAGTTGGGTTTAGCCCACCGGAAGAAATAACTCGCGCCTGAGCCGAGTCCAGGACCATCCCCAGGTAATGAAGGTAATGGTCAGTGCCGACCAATGAAAATGGACGTTCCACCCAAACTCCCGGAGTGTCTGAAACCGGCACGGTCAGAAAACTCAAAGGTGCACACAAGCTCAACCTGAACAGGAGGTCGGCCAGATAAAAGAATATGCAATCTCCTTTAAATGCAGTAAGGCCCGCACTGGAGCCAAAATCTTGGTAAAAAACCTGGGAGCCGAAGCGAAACCGAAGAGTAGCATCAGAAACTGGCCAGCTCCCCTGCCACCGCTAAGCAGAGACATCTCTGAGAACCCTCGTAGATAGGGATGGGTAGACACTCATCCAGCAAGGCGATGGGAGGCCAGGAAGTCCCCTGGACCCAAGGACGCCACAACCAGCTTTGAGGGATTCCATCCAGAACTCCAGCACCCGCAAAAAATGGTTCAGAGACTGCAAGCCCCGATGCGGACGCACAGTACCCCCTGTTCTGGGCACAGAGAACAGGATGGAAGGAAAAAAAATGCAAAACCTGTCCCGTGAAGACACGGGCACAAAGACTCCTTGGGCGAGCAGAACATGCACCGCCCCCATGAGACCCGAGACGAGGCAGCTGGAGAACCGACAGGAAGAACCTGTACACTGGGTGAGATCGAAAACTGATCTTGTACCATGCAAAAGAAGCAACTCATGAACCCCCGTCCCGAATACTGGACAACCAGGAAACCTGAAAGCAACACAGACGTCCCCCCACCCCTAAGACGGGTGAGAGCGTCCCTGCAGGAAGAGGTGGACTGGGCCGCCGAGCCAGACTGACCGGCCCTGGTCTCACCCGACCACGGCTTCTTGTGACCACCGAAGGGCTTGAAGCCCTTGTCCTGTGCCCCTAAGGCACAAAAAGGGCCCACGCTGAGCTATCAAGGAAGGACCCTGCCTAGCTCGGCAGGACCTACCCCTAGCGACTGGGGGCAACCGAGTACTCTGACCCCCGTAAGCCCCTTAATCAACTCAGCCCAAGTGTTCCCAAAAGGACGACTTACCAACAAGGAACATCAGACACCGTCTGTCTGGAAGCGTGGTCAGCCGATATATCTAGGTTTTCTGCAGTGCCAAAAAAAAAGGCGGCGAATCGCAACACCTACCGCAGACAACCAAGTGACCAACAGAGCCTTGTCCAAGGCCACGTCACACAGGTACATCCCCATTCGGGTAACCCAAACCACCAAGTCAAGGGCAGTCGGATAGGTCGACTCCGCCACCAGGGTGCACCGAAGCACCTTGGCCCATGCCGCAAGAGCCTGAGAGGCCAGCACCGCGGCAAACACAGGTGCAAACAGGAAAGCTCCTCAATGCGCCTATCAGCCAGATCTGGCATCAAGGTGGATTTAGTCAGCCCAGAGACCGTGTGGTCCACATAAGGGGACACTGTCCAACTGCTGATCACGGCCTCCTAAAAAGGGATAGCGGTGGGAAAAGACGATCAGGCACCACCAGCTTATGGGTAATGCGATGTCACTGGTCATGCACAAGTTTGCGAAAATTCACAGGGCAGGGAAACCTGACCCGACGTCTGGGCAATTCAGAACACCAAAGTAGCCTTTGTATTTGTTTGAGAGGACTCATCGTCAAGATGGAGAGTTTCCGTAATGGCGCAATGAGGATAGCTTATGGCAGTGTGTCCCCGCGCTACAGAGGAGGAAGATTCTTCCACCCCCTCCTCCTCATAAGCGGAGGACATGGACCCCACAGGAGGGACATTATCCGTGGCAACCATTCAGGCTGAAAGTCCAAAGACTGGGAGGGCACAGCCCGTTAATTGTTTAAAAAAAATAATTATTTATTTTTTTTAAAAAGCGCACTCCGCAGATCCACCATGGATGTAAAAAAGTGCAAGAGCAGCAGAAGACGGAGACCAGGGAAGAGGCTTCAGAAATACCCAAAGCTCCCACCAGCCCTACGGGGAAATTTTTGGTCTGGGAGTCCAGAAAGCCAAGATAAAATAAATCGGTGGTTCCTGTGGAACCCCACTGCAGCCTGCATTGTTTGAAAGAGCTCCTTCAGCAAATGTAAAATCCACAAAAAATAAGTTTTGGCAGAAAAATGCCTTTGGCATTAGTAAAAAGACCTCCACAGTTTCATAAACTGTCACAGACTGCTCTGAGGTAAAATGGAGGGAAAGAGAGGAAGTGACCTCACGCCCTTAGAGGCCTAGCCCAGGAGCCACAATAAAATGATGCCTAATGAAACTATGTAAAAAAGGCACCAGCGAGATGGCCGCTTGCCCTTACTAGGCATGTGCCCTTACCTAAGATGACGCCCGATCAGAAGCAAGGCAGTATACATTATTTTTTTTTCCATAAACAATTTTTATTGAAGGCAAGATATAACATACACTATACATAAAAAAGGTATACTGAGAGCCAATGAGCCCACATTGTATCAGGGTTTACAATAGCTTGGAAACTGGTGTAGTCATTTGTTTACAGACACAATGAGGAGTAACAAAAAGCACATAGTGAAAATGCATTAGCAAAAGCAGAAAAAGGAGGGGCGAGCTCTAAACCCAAAATAGAGAATCCTTGAAATAAAAATGAAGAAATAGGACGTGAAGGTTAGGGGGTTGAGGCATGCCTAAATGGTAAATCACAAGCGTTTGTGGGATGGTGGGTAGGTCGTGATAGAGCAATTCTATCCGGCAAAGGGGAAATTTAATGGGTTCCAAAAATTAGCATCTCTCATGTGTCTGAAACAGGGATGTTAGCATCCTGATTGCAATCAGTGGGATTGTAGGGATATAGCTCAACAAGAGGATAGAAAAGGACAGAAAAATTAGAAAAGCTAGAGAAGGAGGAAGGAGAAGAGGTGAGGAAGAGGAGAGAAAGGGGGAGAGGGAGGGGGGAAAAAAAGGGGGGGGGATGGGAGGATGGGAAGGGGAAGGGGGGGGGTCAGGAGGAGGGAAACACTGTAGTGGAATTGAGCACGGACTCTCTACTCTCCATCTGTACAGGGAGCCCGGCTCAAGTGCAATAATACCGCCATCAGGGCCAAGTTAAGAGCGGATGACAGAATTGTATTCATCTGTCTCTTTGTATCTGATCCAGTCTAGCCACACTGCAGAAAACCTAGATATATCGTCCCGTGAGATAGCAATTAATTCTTCTATTTCCTCAGTCCTAATCAGTCTGCGGAACCACTCAGCGGGTGAGGGAATTGAGGATGTGCGCCAGTGACAAGGGACGCAGAGTTTGGCGGCGGTCATCATATGGCGGGCCAGGACTGTTTGTAAGGAGGGAGCAGTTCTGGAGGAATAGTTCAAAAGAAACCTTTCAGGAGTAAAAGGAATGTCACTAGACGTAACCTTCTTCACAGTTTCATGAACATATTTCCAGAAGGGTTGCAGTATTGGACAAGTCCACCATATGTGCAGCATGGTACCAGGAGATGTCGTGCATCTCCAACAGGAGTTCTCAGCAGCTGGAACGAATTTATGAATTTTCGCTGGTGTCCTGTACCAGCGAGTTAGGATTTTATATCCATTCTCCAGGGCAGTAACATTGATCGAGGTGCGGTGGGGTGAACGGCAAATAGATTCCCATTCCCTTTCCGTGAGGGACAGCTGGAGGTCTTTCGACCAGGTCTGAGCAAAAGTTGCAGACGATGCCGATGGGGCATTGATTATGTGACCGTATAGTTCTGAGATTACATGCTGTTGGGGGCGAGTGCGTTCGCATATGGATTCCAGTGGTGTCCGGGATCTCGTCCAAGCAGCAGGGGTGTTTCTGGAAGAGAGAAAGTGACGTAGTTGAAAGAACGTCCACAGTGGAAGACCTGGGGGGCGCATCGAGGAGTTAAGCCTATCCCAGGTGACGGGTGCACCTTCCTTGTAAAAGTGCTTGGCAAGAACTTCTTGATGTGGCCAGCAGGAACGAGGCAGTATACATTATATGGCTGCTGCCCACACACAGAGCCCAGTGACCTGCCCTCACCTAAAATGGTGGCCGCGCTAAAACAGCGCCAAACTAAGCGTACACACGCGGTCTGGCCACCACAGGGGACCCTAGGCAGACCCCACACCACTATGGAGCCCCTCCCAAAACCTCCCAGGTACCTCACACAGCACCCTCAGCAGGGCCAGGGAGGGAGGAAAATAACACCAAGCCAGCCAGACGGGGGATCCCACAGAGACCACCAGCCCTGCCATCCCCTAAGAGTGGGCCCACAAACCCCCCAAAAGTCCCCAGAAACAAGGGAGTATCAGTACTCACCAGTCCAGGGAAGCGGGCACCGCTCTGATACGGGAGACCTCCCACCCTAAGTGGGGGTGCCATCAGCCAAGGAGGGATGCTGGCAACATGCTGGTGTTCCGGGTTGAGACACCCTCAGCGAAGATGCAGCTCCGCAGGCTCATCCCCATTCCGAGGGGCACTGTCGTTGCAAGGCCTGGGTGCACCAGTAACCTGCGACGCTCGTTGAAAGGCTGGGACTCCATAAGTATCTATATTACCCAGTGCGAGGCCCAGCTCTGCAGTCACTTGTAGTCCTCCAGGAACAAGTCCCTGACTAACTAGTGATAGTGAGAGAAATAAAAACCAATTTTCAGAAGAAAAATACATATTATCAAAAAAAAAACAAAGAAAAACTGAGACACTAGGTCCCGGCTAGAAAAGCTAGCCTACTCCTAAGGCAGCATAAAACTGAGGACCAGTTGTGACTGGATCAGGGATAATGGCTGGGGACGGCCCCCCTAGAGGTGTGTCTAAGTATAGAAAAGGTTTGTATTAACATTTCTATCTGCCTAGCTTACTCCTGCAGAGGGCACCATTACCCAATAGTGAAGGCTTATATGGATCGGCGACGACTGTCAGAAGACGCAAGAGAAAGCAAAATTAATGAAGGCACAACCTAAGAACTAGTAAGCCGTGTTAGATTGCATTTTTGGTTTTGGGTTTAACACTAACTCTAGAAAACATTTACTCCTGCAAATATTAATAGCACCTGTGCCAAACACATTTAACATGTATACTACTCAGTTAACCAGTAGGAATATGTCTATGCCCATCACTGGCAAGAAAGATTTATGGTGGTGTGAGCTCACACAAAAATGGCAGTTCACTTTTGGGGAAATTGACTGTGTCAGCTTCTGAGGTACCTGGGTCACTTTAAAGTGGTTATAAAGTCCTCTTTAGAACATGGTCCCCCTTGCTGCTATGTGCCTATAACAGGGTTTGGTTCCTTCCATGAACAGCTGGCAAGCTTCATTCTCCATTTAGTACTGCTCCATTTACAACTTAGGGCAGGTTCATTTCTGATTGGCTGAAGCCTTACACATACCATAGGGTTCAAAGTGCCAAAAGTAGGATGTCAATCTCTCATAGAACATTTCACAAATTATTGTATTTATTCTGAAGTATAGACATCCCATCGAAAAAGCATGACATTATCATTGTACTTTGAAAGTGTCACAGCAGTTGGACAAATTAGTAATTCTGGCTGAGAAACTTCAACCTACTTGTAACTATGAAAAAGTGAAATAAGAGATTTAGGTGAGGTTGAAGCTAGGAGAAGATGCCAAAGTGTGCCCTTGCTCCTTTACACAGACGTGGGATAAACTTCTAGTTTGTACATCAGCTGTTTATGGAGTGCTGTATTCAACAGCATTTGTTCTCTGCATAATTGTATGCTGTAAAATAGATAGACCTATTACGAAACCAAAAAAATGCAAACGTTCAGGATTTGTAAAACCTAACTTTTTGATTTAAAGCACAACCCTCATTAGGGCAAAGCCCTGGAATGCATATGTAGGGACATGGTAAAGTATGCATGGTAATGTAAGATAATGCACTTGGGGGCCAAAAACAAAACGCAAACTACTCACTAGGGGGGAACCGCTGGGGGAATCAAGGATGGAGAAAGATCTGGGAGTTCTAGTGGATGATAGACTAAGCAATAGCATGCAATGTCAAGCTGCAGCTGCCAAAGCCGGCAGAATATTAGCATGCATAAAGAAGGGGATATATTCCAGAGAATAGAATCCTGCCACTTTATAAAACTCTGGTACGGCCACACCTGGAGTATTCTGCCCAGTTCTGGTCCCCAATCCTCAGAAGGGATGTGCTGGAACTGGAGAGAGTCCAAAGAAGGGCAACTAAACTAATTACGGGATTGGAAGACCTTAATCACGAGGAGCGATTACACACGCTTAACTTATTCTCCCTGGAGAAAAGATCCCGGAGAGGGGACATAATAGCGATTTACAAATACCTCAATGGCGATCCCAGCATAGGAAATAAACTATTTAGTCTAAGAGAGTGTAAGAGGACACGTGGCCACACATTGAGATTTGATGAGAAGTGGTTTAACCTTAAGCTGCGTAGGGGGTTTTTCACTGTCAGGGCGGTAAGAATAAGGAACTATTTTTGACAATTGGTATCAGCGGGGAGTATCCATACTTTTAAAAGACTCTTGGACGTACATCTCAAAGAACACAATATTCAGGGATATGGGAAATGAATATGGTCACTGGCACACACACCTACACAGATTGAACTGGATGGACTGTTGTCTTTATTCAACCTTAACTACTATGTAACTATATAACTATGCTGCCCTAGTTGTCTCCACCTGGTTAAATTTCCTGTATCCACACTTTACTCTGATAGGGTATGCTTCAGAGTATACTTCATGAGCTCTCACTCTTCAAGTACTCCTCTACTGGACAGTTTTCCAATATAATGTATTTTTCAGCTCTAGATACCTTTACTAGAGGTATATAAAGGACTGATAGTATCATAAGAAATAATTGTACAAAACACCACCTTCGATTTAGAACATCTACTGGTGTCATAAAATAGACTTCACTCCTACAAGGCATAAGCATTTACACAAGCAGCAGTGGAACATGAACATGTAGTTTCATTATTAAACTTGCTGAATAACCGTGTGATTAATAATTGTTTAGCATACCGTCCCTTTACCACTACCTGGTTAAGAGAAGTGACATCTATCTCAATGCTGCCAAAGACAGCTGTGAGCAATTAATGCAGGAAGCAGAGTCTCACTGTCCATAATAATGACCTGCTCTGGATATGACTGGCAGACGTCAGGCCATTAAACCAGGCTTTCTTGGATTATAAAGCGGTGCAGATATACAGCACAGATTGTACAGGTTGCAAAATACTAATGAATTCCAGACATAAAGCGGTAATTTTCTGCCTTGCTCAGCACAGAAAATAAACTGACTGATTAGAACAGCAGAATCCTAATATGTATACATTTAGTCCTACAGATTCTGAGCTATGCTATTTGTACTTTAGTATTTAAACACCATATGGTCTATTTGTGAGGGATTAAACATTAAAGAAATGCTCATGCAAAAATACATATCCGGACCGTGCATTAAGTACAAAGTAAAGCAGCTCTGGAATCTGCTAGCTAATCCATCTGATAAAATCCTCCAGCAACCCATGAGACAGCTAGACTAGATTGGTCATAGAAGAAGAGTTTGAAACTAGGGTGAAAAACAAAAGCATGTTTCAGGTATTTTGGTAAAAATATTATTACCTGTCTTTTCAATGCTTTGCACTAAAAAATCTGAGTGGTAGTTTCTGAGGTTATCTAGGGATTGTTGGATTAAAGTAACAAAGCTTTTTTTTTTGCATTAAAATAATAAACATGTTCTGCTTGCATGCAATGGTTTTGCATAGAGCAGCCCTGATCCTCTTCTGGGGTCCCCTACTGGTGCTTCTGGCGCCTCCTCTTCAGGGAGTGCCCCCATAAGAAGCGGTTTCCTATGGTGGCACTTATGTGGGCTCGCTCTTGAGCTGCCTTGTCTGCATTCATTGGCCCAGATAGTGCAGCTTGGCCCAGCCCCCCTCTACCTCATCATGGAACTTGATTGCCAGCAGCAGGAGCCAATAGCTCCCACTGCTATTAATCTATCCAGTGAGGAAGGAGAGAGGGGAGGAAGAGAGGGGAGAGAGCCACGACTCTCGTGCACATCACTGGGTTGAGATTGGGCTCAGGTAAACTTAAGGGTGGCTGGGGGGACACATGCAGCACAGAATGTTTTTTCCTAAGGCTATAGGACCACTTTAAAGCAAAATCTGAAATTTGTGGAAAGATCCAATTAACGGTATATATATATATATATATATATATATATATATAAAAACACACACACACACACTGTATATATAGTGGATAGGAGGTATACTTTTTAGCATAACCTCTTCAGATATATATTAAAAAAAAAAAAAAGTATTTTTTTAAGAATTTACAAAATGCGAACAATAAACCAGAAGAAATCTTCAGACCCTAAAAGATATGAAGACCTCAAATTTCCACAAAAGACACCCAGGCTTAGATTCTCTATCACAATGTATTCTAACGCCGTGGTAGTAGAGTTTTCCCAGTGAGTCCATGATAGTCAGAACTGTTTCAGGGCCTGACAGCCCACTTAATTCAAGTGAAAATATTGTCCCATGCAGGGGTGTTCACTATCAAAAAAAAGGAAGAGACCACATTACTTTATATTATTATACAGGATTTATATAACACCAACAGTTTATGCAGCACTTATAGAGGGGGACAGTACAGCAACAATACAATTCAATACAAGAATACAGCCACCTTGCTTCTTCCCACAGCACTGCTGCTTAGGCCTTTTTGCTTTATCCTCCATACCAATGAAAAGCACACCTCTGCACGGAGTACTGTCTCCTAAGTGGAGAACATCTATCTCCTGATGGAAGCTCTGAACTATGTCCCAGCCAATACTTCTAAAGGCTGTGCACACCTGCACATACAACTCGCCGGTCCCCTTTAACACCTGGACACTGAATCAGAGACTTATTCCCTCCTAAAGCTCTTTGAAACTGTGGTGTTCAATCTGGGAAATCTAAAACCTAGAGAAACATTACAAAAAAAAAAAAATAATAATAATTTTCTCCACATAAAATCAATATTCTGGAGCCCCACACCAACCCCATGTCATTTTTGCCTACTTTTACACAGTGGCTGGGCCTCACATGTTTATATTCCACAATAAGGTAACAGTTTGTACTTTTAAGTAAATGTTGTAGTAAATTTAAATGTAAAAGTAAAAGCGTAAATGTTGTAGCCTGATCTACGCATACATGTAAGCCTACTATTTAGAAACATTAATGATCAACCTTGTGACGTGAGACTCTTTGGGCGGGGGGCTTGTGGAACCCAGATTACCTTAGAGAGGCTGGGAAACTCCTTGTCCAGCTTCCCCGGCCCCTGCTATGTGTAAGTCACCCTGTGTCTATTAAGGCCACAGGGTCACCGAGAAACCCAGTCGGGTCTGAACTAACCAGACTGGACTCAGCATTTTGTGTTACCCGGGATATTTCGGGTTCTAGATGTGTGCTTTTTGTTGAAATAATGAAGGGGCTGTTTCACTTAGGACAGTAATATGTATTAAAAATATTCCTCAAGAAATATATGAAGTTAAATAATTTCACCTTTTACTAGAATATTATAGGAGTGTCTAGATAGTTTGAGGTGTGGTGGGGGGTTGTTATGTGTTTAGGTGCCTGTATCCCATTATTTTGTTTGTCTGCCTTGGGAGCAAACGATTATGGGATGCATATGTGTATGTGGATTAGTTGCTAGAGGGGAGGGGGGATTTCTCCTGCAGCCCTTCCTAAAGGCTGTCTGTGTGTCATGTCACTGAGTGTAGTTTACTCCACCCTGTGTAATTATGATGTCTTAACAGGTGATTGGGTGGGCTAAGGGATCTTGGATCGTGCTGGTACCGGGCAAGGGTAGCTTATACGGCAGACATACTCTTGAGTACAGGGGTCCGTCACAAACCTAACATAAGCAAATTAAGAGTATTCTAGCTTTCCATACAAAAAAAAGTACACAACAGAGAACAGATTTACAAGGTACAAAAGATCACTGGTAATGCAAACTTAGTATAGCTGGAAAGGGAAAGGCCAGTTTATCAGCATGAAAAGTGTAGATGTTTTTCCGATGAGAATAAAAGGAATTGCATGGTCGATACAGAATCACTAAACCCTCCACTTCTACAGAAGGCAGAGCACAGATGGCCCATCTGATGTAGACACTCAGGACTATAATACATGTAAGGGTACATTTAAAGCAAATGTTTTAAATCAACTTAGTTGATGATGTAACCAGTAAAATGGGCATGCAACATCTTTTGTTAATATGCCACTCAATAAGCTTTTATTGAATAATCGGTAAGATACCAAACCAATTGTTTAAATGTTAACATATTCCTTATAGCATTCTACCTATACCCAAACTGCACAATAGAAAAACAACCAATTCTAACAGATTTGGGTCAACACCGAGCAGGGTTGTAGGTGAAATATACTCTGGTGGCATGGCAGTAGGCACAATGGCAACATGTCAAACTTGAGAAACGACATCAGTACGATAGAAGCTAGTGCTCTACAGGGATACCTGAACATAGGATTTTCTATTTTCTCATAGGAGGCAACTAAAAAAGACCCGTTGCCATATTTTATTACATTGCACATTGATGCATACTGGTAAATAGGGAAGAGAAGAAATACAGGCTTGCAAAATTAAACTCCCTCCTTGTAGACCCATGTAATGAATGCTTAGCTAGAGAAAGGACCACATCTCCCTGAATTGATCTTGCAGCTTTTAGTTTGGATGTAATTTTCATTTACATCCATCTGTTTTTGTAGTGGAGTCTGAAGAGTAGACAGTAGGAATAAAGCAATGGAGCAGATTTAAGTACAAAGAGCCAATGACAAAAGTACAAAGAGAAAAACACTCTTCACGAATAGATGCCAAGTGCTAATTTCCCCTTTGGGCAATGTGCTTGCCTGTACAAATCTCTGTAAAGGACATTAGAAAGAGATAGTGCAGGGAATACACCATAAATCAGAGTCATCAGCTCGGAGAATGGTGTTAATGTGATGTGGGCTCTTGGCTTAGATTTTAGACTAACTCTTCTTTGTAAATCTTTTCCTTGAAAGATAGACAGGCTTATTTTTACTGAGCGCTTCTGCGTGTACAAATTTAAATTGACTGGCTTATAAACCAGTTTTTTTTTTCTAGGACATTATGAAAACCAAGGAAACTGCATATTGACATCTCCTAATAGGAAATTTCTCCTTTCTTCTGGAAAATGTTTGTGAAAATAGTTGCCAACCACGCAATGCCCATTCTGAGAGATTATGACTGCTTATGATTAAGGGATGATGAAAAGTGGTTGACAATGGCTCTTCATTTTTTTTTTTTTTCTAGAAAAAGGGGTTTGAGACCATTTTTCTCTTTCAATATATGTCTTCAGAGACTTATTTAAATAAACCACTTTTGCAGGCAAGAAGGTCTACATTCTATAAGCACATATTTTTTGTAAGTGTATCTAGAATCCACTGTGGATGATGCTTTCTTTTAATAAATAGATACTTCAAACTGTTTCACGTAGTGGCTTTGAATAGTTTTAGCTTATGATTTGTGTTTCATTTCTCCTAAACAAAATGAAGAGCCCTGCTCTGTCCATGGTTTGATTTACGTTTGGTGATAAAATGAAGAGCACATAGCCTGTGCCCAGTAAGAGACCCATATCCTTGTCATAAGACACACTATATTACGGTGCAGGAACAGATTTATACTTAAGCTTATCAAAGAACACAAGTAACAGATGGGGACAAACAAGATATTTACAACTGCTGCCAGGAGCAAGAAGAATAAATAAAGACAAAAAAAAAGAAAAAGAACAAATACATATTTCATAGAGATCCTAAGACAGTACATAAAACTAAAAAAACACAAAAAAAATAAAAATCGAATTTCATATTGTAAAAATTTTGTCTGAAACTTGCCATCTTCGGTCAACTGTTGGTGCATCACATTTTTACTGCAAACAGAACATTTGAAATAATGTAACACTTTAAATCACACAGTTTTAAAAGGTTAACAAATGGTCCTCATGAGCATTCGATTTTCTGAATCAGCCTAACCCCTGTTAGTTGATATTGGTAAAAATGTTGATGTTAAAGTGGAAGGCAAGTCAAGACCTAACTAACCTTAAATCTACTCCCACCTCCATTCTAAGCCTATTCTATTTAACCTGTAAAAGGAAAGGTGCCTGTACTCACCTATTCTGAAGTTGCTCCTGTCTGGTCATATGATCAGCTACCTGACTCCTCAGTCGAGAGCACCTGCTGCCATTTTTCAGCACCCCAGAGGACATGGACATGGAAACGAGGCTAAGTGATTCAACTATGTAAAAAACCTTAGGAACTGGGGTGCAGACAAATGGCAGCAAGTACTCTGGATTGAGTAGTCAACATTTGAAATATTTAGCTGTAGCAAAAGGCAGTTTGTTTGTGAAGGGCTGGAGAGTGGTACAATAATGAGTGTCTGCAGGCAACAGTAAAACACAGTAGAGGTTCCTTGCAGGTTTGGGGTTGTATTTCTGTAAATTGAGTTGGAGATTTGGTTAGGATCAATGGTGTTCTCAATGCTGAGAATAATAGACAAATACTTATCTATTTTACCATTAGGGACCATTTATTCTGCAGTAGTTCAACAACCCCAAATATGCAGCCATTGTCACCAAGAACTATCTTCAGTGTAAAGAACAACAAGGAAACCTGGAAGTATTTTTTTAGCCACCATGGAACCCTATCAACATCGAGTCTGCTTGGGATAACATGAAAAGACAGAAGGATTTGAGGCATCCTACATCCACAGAAGATATGTGGTTAGTTCTCCAAGATGTTTGTAACAACCTGCATGCCGAGTTCTATCAAAAACTGCGTGCAAGCGTACCTTGAAGAATTTATGCTGTTTTTAAGGTGGTCACCCCAAATACTGATTTGATTCTCTTCTGCTCATTTGCTTTTGATTTTATTAAATAAAAGTAAATTATTAATACTTCTATATCTGAAAGTATTCTTTATTCATAGCACCTGCCTACGTACTGTACCTCGTCTAGACCTAGATTCATTTAGCCAGTATGGTCATCTGCTGAAATAGCATTGTTTACAGACAGTTTAACTCTCCAATAAGACACGGCAGTTTAATCCAATGTAATTTTACTTGTTAAAATGCAGTACTTGGATGTTCATGGGTCAAATAAAAGTGTAAATGGACAATGATCTTTTACACCTTGTGCCTACTATGAGGACTAGCAGCTGAGGGAACAAGAAGGAGGGAGGGGTCTAGCTAAAGACCACACCAACTAATCCAAACATGTGAGTAAAATGGTTTGTCCCACTTAAGACTACAGTATTAGAAAACAAGTTTCACTAGAGGCCACTTGGTGTCAGCAAAAATGTGTATACGTGTATTAATAAATCCAATGTGTAGCACTGCCCCCTTGAGGGCGGCTGGATTTCTCACATTTTCAGGTCCCTCTGGGTTACCGGTAGCAACTGCATGCAGAATCTTAACACTTTACGTTCCGGCCCAGTCAATAAACAGTCTAGAGGTTGTTTGGTTGTTTTTATTTTATATGGGGATGGGAGAAGGGAAGAGTGGGATACTCCAGAACTTGAACTATTCGCAATGCCGAGGACTTCTACCTGAAAGTGCGGCAAGGCCACAGTTTCATCTTGCCACTAGATGAATCTAAGGTTAAGTCTCTGAATAAACGCTTGCTTAGCAATTATCTTCAGGGTAATCACCTAGCACCCCCTTTCTCTCTACCAGCTGACACCCTTCCTCTGACTACTCTACTCCGGGGAGGCCCCCTTCCTGGTCACTTAGTCATGATCCCCTGTACTCACAATACAGTCTTCCAGGTTCTCCAGTGTCTCAACTCCACTAGTTTTCCTGGACCTCTGGGTTCAGCTCCTTCCTTCTGGCTCACCAGGCCGGCTGCCTGTGACCATACACCAAGTGCTTCAGAAGAGGAGGCAGCCGCCACTCTCCTTACGGGACTCTGCTCACCAGCCAAAGGCCCCGAGCACATGTGCTCCTGGCTTTTATACTACACCCCACAATGCACCGAGACAGCAGTCTGTGCCAATCTCTGGGGCTGTATCAAAGCCTGTGTACCCATTGGCCAGGTTTCCTCCACTGTCCAATGTGCCTCCCCATTAGACCAGTGGGGACACTCCCCAGACTAACTGAATCACACACTGAGAACTCTGAGCAGACCCAGCTCTCAGATCCTGCTCTCTGTTAAGCAGAAAGCAATATAGAATTTGCCTGCTGTACCTCTGATAGGCAGACAGAGCCAAAACTATACTCACTATCTAGCACCTACCTAGGAGGGTGATACAAATGTAAAGTGATGGTTACATAATAAGTGTTCCAGAACATATGGGCACCTACTCCTCCCCTCACACTAGCCGTGATTTGCCTGCATTACACAGATCAGCACAGAGTAATGACATCACTGGCTACAAAATAGGCTATGCAATAGCATCTTGATGAGGGGGATAGGGTAAACCAGTGAGGGTAAAACAAAAGCAAATTAAAACATCAACTTCAACCACTTCTGGACCGGAAGGATTTTCCCCCTAATGACCAGGCCATTTTTTGTGATTCGGCACTGTGGTACTTTGACAATTGGTGGTTGTGCGATGTTGTACCTAAATAAAATTGATGTCCTTTTTTTCCCACAAATAGAGCTTTTTTTGGTGGTATTTGATCACCTCTGCGATTTTTATTTATTGCGCTATAAACAAAAAAAAAAAGAGCGACAATATTGAAAAAATAAAAAAATAAAAAACAATTGTTTTCACTTTCTGCTATAGAATATCCTCCCCCCCCCCCCAAAAAAAAAAACCACTTAATACCACATATTTCATATTTTTGGTTAAAAGAATACCCAATAAGCATATTGTGATTGGTTTGCGCAAAAGTGATCGCGTCTACATACGAGGGGAAATATTTAGGTCATCTTTGTTTATTTCATTATTTTTACTAGTAATGGCAGTGATCAGCGATTTTTAGTGGGACTGCGACATTGAGACGGACAGATCGGACACCTGACATTTGACACTTTTGGGGGGCTAGTGAAATTACTACAGTAATCAGTGCTAAAAATATGCATGCTTATTGTACGAATGACACTGGCAAGGAAGGGGTTAACACCAGGGGCGATCAAAGGGTTAAATGTGTCCCTGGGGGATGCTTTTTAACTGTTGGGGGGATGGGTTTGCTGCATGAACACAGAGACCTGTATTCCTAAATAAGAGGAACATGGGATCCCTGTGTTCATTACTGACAGAACAGCGGTCTGCCATGTTTATAACGGCAGACTGCCGTTCTGTCTCCACGGGGAGCGATCACAGATGCCCGACAGCAATCCTGGCCGCCGGACCCGCTGATTGGCTCCCCCAGTGGCCAATCAGCACGTGCACGCTCCCCCACTGGTGGCCCTGCGAAGCGACATACATGTAGGTCGTTTCGGGGGACAGAGACGACCTGCCGCCGTAAAACAATGGCAGCTGGTCAGTTAATAAAAGTAATATCTTTTAACAATTTACTATGTACAATACTGTGCAGAAGTTTTAGCCAGCTGAGAAAAAAATAATGTCAAGTGCAAATGCTTTTAAATATTTATATATTTTACGGATTTCTTTTTAATATATTTACACTTGTAATAGTGAATGAACAAAAGAAAAGTCTTCATTAAATTATTACAATGGCTCGTTAAATCACCTCTGGCTTAACAAAATTAGAGTCAAATTTTTATTCGAAATTCAGACAAATTTTGTTTCGTTATTCGAAGAGTTCGGTAAGCTTAGTTTGTACTGTAAGTCGGGGATTTGGATATATCCAAATAAGGAAAAATTTGACAGAATATTTACTCATAACGAAACAATTTTCTTTAAAATATGGAAACCTGGAGGTGTTTTTTTTTTTTTTTTTACACAGCTCGTATACAGAGCATCCACAGAAATGTAATCTCCTGCTTAGGTGATTGGCTCACTGAATTTCCCAGAAGTCTGCACAAAGATACAAGGCACATTTTTACTGCCCACTTCATTAGGAATTTCAGTTTTAGTGAAATACTCTCCAAGGATAAAATACCTCTAAAGGGATGCAGACACTGCAAATTCTCATAAGAACAACAGAGAATGCACTAGCTAAATGTACCAAACACTGCCGTTCAGAATCAATATCCAAACTACAGAACAAACTTAAGTACATTTTTATTAAATTATTTTTGTATTTAATTTTTTTTTTTCGGGGGGGGGGGGGGGCATGTCAGTAGGAGGCAGAGAAACAGCATTACATTGATCTTCCCAGTCAAGGGCTGTGAAGGGGGAAGTTTCAGCCTAAGCAGAGGTGCAGGCTGTGCTCTGAAGTAGAATGTAGAGAAAAAAAGTGACCACGCTGGGATGGATGTGATTCATGCTTAGTGTGGGCAGTCTAAAATAAGAAATGGGATTGGCAGGATCACCATGTATTTTGCACAGGAAATAGGAAACCGGATACTTTTTCATACACGTTTGTGGTACAACAGACACATATCACTAAAAATACATGTTCGGGTAACATGCACTTTAATACATAGGGTCTACAACTGTTTACTTGTATAAGAGCTGAAACATAAAAGCATATAACTATAGAGGAAAATATGCACAATCAGCCATGCTATATGCTAAAAAAAAGCAAAAATGAAGCAACAATATTCTTCACTCAATAAAAAGATTTGAGAGTCTTCTTTCTAGAAGCAGACAAGGACGAAGATGTGATGGCAGATGACAGAATTTTCAATGCTGCATGATTCCTTCATAAGGGCACTGAGCAGAGGTGACCTCAAAGATGGGACTGTCATCCAATGAACATAAAAGTGGTCCCTGAAGAAATCAGAACACTATGGAGCCAAGAGAATACATAGCACTGTGACCTCAAGACTGACACTTTTACATTGTGCTGATGAAACTAATAGAAATACCTCTAAAGGGGAATAGAACATAAAGGCTTTCACACCATTATAGTACATTTCACATACAAGCTTTTCAACTTTAATCATCACAAAAATACTATAACTAGATTACATGATAATGAAAGGTGTTCAAGAATTAAAGCAGTTTGCAAATATTTGTGAATGCTTGTACATAAATAACGTGCATGTATATTCAAACATTTTTTGTTTTAGTTTTAGAAAGAGAAGAGAAAAAAAAAAAAACCTTTCCCTTCATTTCCTCTCCCAAAGATGCAACAGAAAGAGGACTAATCTCTATAAAGTGAGAATTCCCCCTAGACAGTGCTCACTGGAACATGTCACATCACTGCATTGTGGTAAAGCATGTTACCTGCATTGGTATACTGCAGTGTTATCAACTTTAGACGGCACCACAAAGTGCCTGTGTTGCAGCATATTTCAACTTACAGTAATGGACAACTGCGTGTTTCAATGTGCTGCAATAAAAAAAAAAAAAAAAAAAAGCGCTTTTAGACGAACTGGAAAACAGCGACAGCGAAACTGAGTTACTTGAAGAACTGAGCAATATCGATTTGTGGGAAAATTCGTCATCAGGTACGGAAAGTGACGACAGCGACGATTCTGATGTCTCTTTCTGGCACATAGCTTGTGGAATTTGGGAAGTATATAAAATGATTCTTCAGAATTTCCAATAGAGCGATGATCCAGAAAGACATCAGAATCGTCGCTGTCGTCACTTTCCGTACCGGATGACAAATTTTCCCACAAACCGCTATCGCTCAGTTCTTCAAGTAAATCAGTTTCGCTGTCGCTGTTTTCCAGTTCGTCTAAAAGCGCTTTTGTGCAAAAATAAAGCTTTTTGGATGCCATGGTCGTTCTCTATTTTCCAGGCACAAAGCACTGGAAAAGCAAAGGCAGGGCACTGGAAAAGTCCAAAGGACACAGCAATCACAGAGCATACCGGAGGTTTGCCCCAGGTGGCACATGGGGGGTGTGATTTGAGTGATCGCGCACGTTGGAAATTTTTTGAAAACCATTTTCTAATCAACAATAGGGATAATCGAACTTTTGAAAAGTTCGGTTCGGCCAGAACATCCGAACTTCCCGAAAGTTCGGCCCGGATTTCAGAACCCCATTGAAATCAATGGGACCCGAACTTCGGTAATCAAAAAACACCAATAAAAGCCCTAAAACCCAATAAATGCCCCTAAAAAGTGCCTAGGGTTCTGGATCATGCCCCATTAACTATCACACAAAAAAAAGGTCTTAAAAATTGTAATTTTTGATAAAAAAGGGAATTATTGGAAAAAAAAAGGAGAGATTTTTGGATTTAGTATCTGGGGGTCTAAAAAGTGTACATGTGAAGTTTCAGCTCTGTAGCATGTCCAGAACCATAAAAAAAAAAAGATTGTTTGTATTAGAACACTTTCAGCACAGGAGTATGGCTTCTCGGTTTTCACACCTTGCCGGTTTAAAAGCAGGCATTTTTGTTGGGTTCTTTGCAGTCAGGAAAAACATCTGAACTTGTGTATAGTGGTACTGTGCACAAGTTCTGATGTTTTGCCTGCCTCCAAAAACCCCCAAAAAATGCCAGCAAAAACAAACCTGGGCATTTTTTTTTTTGACGCTAGCGTTTTTTTTGGCATTTTTTTGGGTTCTTTTGAGGCAGGTAAAACATCTTTTGATGTCATGTCTGACATCAAACATGTCCTCAAAAAAGCACTGGCAGCAGCAGCCCCTGCAGCATAAAAAATGCTTGGTTGGTGAGAAGCCATATGCCTGTGCCGAAGCAACTCAGAGAAATGATCATTTCTCTATAGCGGTCACCCTGCTATGGAAGGGTTTTGTCACCCTTCCATAGCAGTCACTGTCAGTTAACCCTACACTACACTACGGTCCCCTTACACTTAACACTTTCCCCACAGAAACTAAATTTTTTAAGCTAACTAAAGTGTAAAGGAGCACTCTAACTACACTAGATATCCCTTTCCTCACACTAAAAATAGCTAAATGACACTTTGTAACACATTAGAACAGAACAGCATTCCACTCTCTTTCATGTCCCGTATAAGAATGCTAGGAATTTGGCGGGGGCTATCTTATATACTGGGGGGCGTATTCACTAATGATTGGACTATGGACCCCCTAGTCACTCCAATCACATTCCTAGCATTCTCCTGCCCCCTCAATTGGCTTTTACTGATGGTTCTGGTCCAATCACGGGCTTTTAAAGCCCATTTCCTGTCCCATTGCATTCTGGTCGGTTCTGGTTGCCGAATTCCGAACTTTTTGGGCAAAAAGTTCTAAATTCGGCCGAACCTCGAACACCCAATGTTCGGGCCGAACCGATGGTCAACCCGAACCGTTCGATCATCCCTAATCAACAATGGGAGAATCATGTGAGAAATATAATTCGAAAAAGAAATGTGCATTAGCACAAGAAAAGTAAATTCCCAGAAAGAAAGAAAAAAAAAAAAAGAAGATTCCCACCCACGAAAATTATTTTCTGTAGCAACAGGAGGTGAAATAAAGGCTTGGTTGGTTGGTTGATTTTCAAAATCTATGAAGGCATCATCAGATCACAAAATGCATGAAATTTTCGGATTGTCTAAAGAAAATGTGTTAGGAATTTGACCCATGTATGAGCCTGCTGAGATGGCTCACAGAGAAGCTTTAGTTCCTGGCTGCTTATGCATGTGATCCCTGAGCATCTCTGTCTTGCAGTGGGAGTTTGAAGGTTGAGGTCAGGACAAACGGTAAAAGGACTTTAAGGACTTGATTCTCTGATTAACTTGTTTATATGCCAATAACACAAAATAGTGGGGCAAAATAGTAGAACACTGAAGAAACATTATAAAGTAACACTTTCCAAAACAAATACACATTAACCACTTAAGCCCCGGAAGATTTTACCCCCTTCCTGACCAGGGCCTATTTTGCAATTCGGCACTGCGTGACTTTAACGGACAATTGCACGGTCGTGCAACGCTGTACATAAACTAATTTGATGTCCTTTTTTTCCCACAAACAGAGCTTTCTTTTGGTGGTATTTGATCACCTGTGCAATTTTTTGATCATGCGCTATAAACAAAAAAAGAGTGTCAATTTTGCAAAAATAATATTTTTCAAATTTTTTATATGAAATTACCAAAAAAAATAAAAATCAAAATTTAACATTTTAGGCCAATTTTTTTTTTTACCATGTTTGGTAAAAAAAAAAGAAAAAAAAATTGCAAAAAGCGTATTTTGGTTGGTTTGCGCAAAAGTTATTGCGTTTACTAACAAAGGGAAAGATTTTTGTCATTTTTGTTGTTTTTTATTTTAACGTGTAATGGCGGCGATCTGCGATTTTTTTTGCGGGACTGCGACATTGCGGCGGACAGATCGGACCCTTGACTGACATTTTTGACACTTTTGGGGTTACCAGTGACATTACTACAGTAATCAGTGCTATACATATGCACTGTTACTGTAAAAATGACACTGGCAGTGAAGGGGTTAACTTTTTTTTTAGAGGGAGGGGTTGTGTGTGTCCCTAGGGGCGTGTTTCTAACTATGATTGGCTGTGGCTTGATGTGTAAGAACAGTGATCAACGGTCCTACATAGTAGAACCGTATGATCACCATTCTTACACAGGGGAGAATGACAGGCGGCTTTGTTTACATTAGCCGCCTGCCTTTCTCCCGGTGTAACGGACGATCGGGAGTGCCCGGCGGCCATCGGGTCCGCCGGGCACACACGCGGGAGAGTCCGTGACCGCGCGGGAGCGCCTCCGGTGGCGCGCACTCGCTCCCAAGATCCTCACAGGCTAGCGACGTAGCCCGTCGCTTTGCCTGTGAGGGGCTGACCGCCGCCGTAAATAGTCGTGCGGTGGTCGGCAAGTGGTTAACAATTTGACGGAATATTTGTTTTTTACATTCATGACTATCAGCAAAAGAACTTGACTTGGCATAAAATGTTTCTAAAGTAATAAAGGGTTTAAATGAAGGCATGTCAAACTCCCAGTGTACAACCTAGGACTAAGATCCAAGGAGGCTGCACAGGAAGGATTGATTTAAAGACCAACACAAGACAAAGCAAAACAATTTTTTTTTTCCAAGTTTACTAAAACAATATTAAAAAGGTCTACAGAGGCTCCTGCTTTACATTTTCATTAAACACAACTGTCATGTATGGACAACCTAAAAACGCAAAGCGTAACTCTACTTTACGTTTACCTGAGTGAGTGAGTCTAATGAGAGTGGTTTCATAATGATCAATCAGCTGTGCAGCTGCAGGACACTAATGAGGAAAGCTACTGGGTCTGCATCCCTTTAGACTTGTTCCTATTGGGAGTATCTCCCCAAAAAGACATCTTTGTTGCAGGGGATGCCTAAAATCTGACTTGTATATTAGGCAGACTTCTAAAGAAAATTAGTGAGCCAATCACACAAGCAGGAAGCTGTTTCTGGGGGCATTCTGTACACATTCTATGTACAGAACACCTCTGGGTAGCCATATTGCATAACATTTACAGAAAACTACAGTGGCTGCAGATTGAAAAGGAAAGGTATTTTTTAATAAAATTCAATTACAATTGTAATTCAATTACAATATGACTTGTGTCACAATTGTATATACTATATTTTTTTCTTTAACCTTTACATTTACATTTTTAAGTTTCTGGTACATGCTAACAAGTTGAGTCACCCATCAGTTGTTTCAAAGAATATAAAAGTACCTAAAAAGCCCTCTTTTTTCCATTACAGTTTATTTAGAAAAGAAAAATACATTACAAAAAGCAAGAGACTCTCTTATTGTACATAAAAGGTTGTGGTGTGCACTGCAGTAAAGAGTCAACCAGAGTTACCAAAAGATAAGACGGCAGAAAGTAAAGCAACTGAAATATCACTGTTGGGTTAACGTAAGATTTTCACACAAAAAATAAATAAAGCACTGTACTGCAAATTGCAGATTCTTAATGGCAACATATTATAGACATTTATAGCTGTACTTGCAAACGTTAACACAACCTATTTTGGGCCTCATTACAGTCGTCGTCTGATTTTGCTGTTAATTATGTTACTTTCTCATTTCTTGTTATCAAGACACCCAACTAAAGCCAAGTCAAATATCCACAAACAAGGAAAAGTATTTTATGAATCAAATATTAAAGTTTACCTACAGTGCCTTGAAAAACTATTCATACTCTGAAATTTTCCACATTTTGTCCTGTTACAACCAAAGTGTATTTTATTGTGATTTTACGTGATAGACCAACAGAAAGTGGCACATAATTGTGAAATGGAAGGATAATGATGAATGGTTTTCATTTTTTTTTTTTTTTTTACAAATAAATATCTGAAAAGTGTGGCGTGCATTTGCATTCAGCCCCCTTTACTCCGATACCCCTAACTAAAATCTAGTGGAACCAATTTCCTTTAGAAGCCATCTAATTAGTAAATAGAGTCCACTTGTGTGTAATTTAATCACAGCATATATACAGCAGTTCTGTGAAGCCCTCAAAGGTTTGTTAGAGAACCTTAGTGAAGAAACAGCATCATGAAGGCCAAGGAACACACCAGACAAGTCAGGGATAAAGTTGTAGACAAGTTTTAAGCAGGGTTAGGTTATAAAAAATATCCCGAGCAATGAACATCTTATGGAGCACTGTTCAATCCATCATCCGCAAATGGCCATTGTCAAAAGAAAGCCATAAGAAGTCCAGTTTCCAAGAAGCCATGTGGAGGACACAGCAAACATGTGGAAAGAAGGTGCTCTGGTCAGAGGACACTAAATACCGACCGTTAAGACTTACTGGTAACGGTGTTTCTACTAACCTTCCAGGACGGCAACACATGAGAGATCAGAGGCTCCACCCTACAGGAAACCCAAATCAGTTCACAGCTGTTAAAAGGCCCCACCCTTCCCCTTGTCCCTCAGTTGTAAAAAAGTAGTTCTCCAACCAATTCACAAGGGCTATTCGTTCACTTAAAGGAGTAGTCTGAAGCAAACTTTTTCTGGGGGAAATAGAGCATCACACAAAGTTATAACACATTCAAATATACTCACGTTTTCCTTATGGTCTTCTTCCTGGTCTTCTCCTCGTCTTTCTCTCCGGCCGAAAGCTGGGTCTTTTCATGACGCTCGACTTCTTTCTTGTTCATCCGCCGCCATCTTCGCCCGGTGACTCATCGATTCCCAGGAGTCACTGCGGGCTGCGCCGGCCTCCTCACCCGGAGTCGAATACTCCCCCTTACCTAATTTATTCATATATGCGCTGAGCTGAGCTGTCATTGGCTCAGCTCAGCAAACGCTGATTGGAGCGCTGTCCTCCAATCAGCGGTTACGTACAGCGCATGCGCACTCACGTCCGACCGTAGAAAACTACGGATAGTAAAATTAGTACATAAGTCCATTGTATGCTTGCGTACTATGTACGCTTATTCACAGCACCTTTTGCTCCTTTCTTCCAGCGTAGGGAGACAGTATCTTATTACATAGCAACAGCTATGTAAGGTTAGTATTGGTCACTTGTATAGATATATATATATATATATATATATATATTAGATATATATATATATCTATATATATATATATATATATATCTATATATATATTAGATATATATATATCTATATATATATATATATATATATATATCTATATCTATATCTATATATATATATATATATATATATATATATATATCTCTATATCTATACCCGAAGAGCAGAGGGGAGCATCGTGGGAAAACAAGGATGAGGCGGCCGAAAGCTCATTGGAGCTCGGCAAGCCAATACAATAGGACGTTTTTTAAGAGGCGGGGATAGGGAAATAGGTTGGAGAGAAGGGGGGGTGTAATATTATAATTTAGGGAGGGGGCCGAGCGGAGGAGTCACAGGGGGAGGGCAGGAGATTACAGGAAGAGATGAGTGGGCATGCTGGGAGAGGTAGTTTTATCATGGAGGCCATAGAAGAAAACCAGAAGTGCTGAAAACTTCGGGAGGGAATAAAAGAATAACCGCTGGGGCGATTTTCTTAAAAGTGGCGACATTGAAAAGGTATTTCACTTGGCTAAATTCTGGCATTTTGTGGAATGGGGCTTCAGACTACTCCTTTAAGTACTTACCACCTATTGTACACATTCTTTCCTCACCCTTTTAACCACTTAAGCCCCGGAGGATTTGGCTGCTAAAAGACCAGGGGGTTTTTTGCGATTTTTTTACTGCGTGATTTTAACGGACAATTGCGCGGTTATGCGACGCTGTACCTAAACGAATTTGACGTCCTTTTTTTCCCACAAACAGAGCTTTCTTTTGGTGGTATTTGATCACCTGTGCGATTTTTTTGATCATGCGCTAAAAAACAAGAAAAGAGCGTCAATTTTGCAAAAATAACAATATTTTTCACATTTTTTTATATGAAATTCCCCCCCCCAAAAAAATGTAAAAATCAAAATGTTTTAACATTTTCGGCCAATTTGTCTTATGCTACATATGTTTGGTAAAAAAAAAAAAAAAAAAAAAATCGCAAAAAGCGTATTTTGATTGGTTTGCGCTAAAGTTATCACGTTTACTAACAAAGGGAAAGATTTTTGTCATTTTTGGCGTTTTTTTTTTAACGCGTAATGGCGGCGATCTGCGATTTTTCTTGCGGTACTGCGACATTGCGGCGGACAGATCGGACCCTTGACTGACATTTTTGACACTTTTGGGGTTACCAGTGACATTACTGCAGTAATCAGTGCTATACATATGCACTGTTACTGCAAAAAGGACACTGGCAGGGAAGGGGTAACTGCATTGGAGAGGGAGGGGTTAAGTGTGTCCTAGGGGCGTGTTTCTAACTGTAAAGGGACATGGCTATTGGTGTAAAAACAGAGATCAACGGTCCTACATAGTAGAACCGTCTGATCTTCATTTTTACACCAGGGAGAATGACAGGCGGCATGTTTACATAAGCCGTCCGCCTTTCTCCCTTCACCGGAGCGATCGTGAGTGACCGGCGGACGATCGGGTCCGCCGGTCACACGCACTGACTTGTCAGTGAACGAGCCGGGGCGGGCGCGCGCCCGCCCGCAATTGGCTCACAAGTCAGTGACAGGCGAGTGACGTACCCCTACGTCACTCTGCCTGGCCGGGGCTGACCGCCGCAGTATATAGTTGTGCGTCGGTCGGCAACCGGTTAAATGGGCGGGAATAGGCCTGCCGTCCTGGAAGGTTCATAGAAACACCATTACCAGTAAGTCTAGCAATCGGTTTTCTCCGCTCACCTTCCAGGATTGCAACACATGACAGGATAATAATGTAACCACCACAGGCCTTTCTTAGGGTGGGACCACTGCCTGAAAGATCTTCCTGCCAAATGCCAGGCTTGCAGCACGTTTTAC
Source organism: Pelophylax lessonae (assembly GCF_965119305.1). Lineage (NCBI taxonomy): Eukaryota > Metazoa > Chordata > Amphibia > Anura > Ranidae > Pelophylax > Pelophylax lessonae. Next base: position 116,056,806 of record NC_138771.1, read on the forward strand.
CTCTACTCCATTATGAGTGATGCAGATATCTTGGATCAAGAGGTTGATCAGCAAGTTTGCCCCTCCGAAGTCTCTGCCTTCTCTGCTTCGGATGCAGGACCTATCTGGAGTGGAACTTAAAGATGAAATCAGAAAACCTGTGAAATCAGTAGGTTAGCAAGATTGACTGTCTAAATCTAGAAATTGTGGTCTATCACAGGGTTTCTCAACTCCTGTCCTCAGGACCCACTAAGAGGCCGGATTTTAAGTATTACCTTGGGGAGATGCCATCTACAATACTTAAATCACTGATCAGCAAATAATATCACCTGTGATGTATTTTAGTTATCTTGCAAACCTGGCCTGTTGGTGGGTCCTGAGGACAGAAGTTGAGAACTACTGGTCTATCATGTCTGTACCACTTCTTAGGACCACTGAAAGGACTAATCCAAGACTTGTTCTGTGAAAAAAAGACACTACTTTAATCAACAAAGCGGATCTGGCTTAACCACTTGCCGACCGCCGCAAGTACATATACTGCGGCGGTCAGCCCCTCACAGGCAAAGTGACGTATATATACGTCACTAGCCTGTGAGGCTCTGCGGAGCGAGCGCGCGGCGGCACGGACCCCCCGTGCGTGTGACCGGCGGACCCGATGTCCGCCGGTCACTCGGCGATCGTCAGGGGAGAGGGAGAAAGGCAGGCGGCTAATGTAAACAAGCCGCCCGTCATTCTCCCCTGTGTAGAAACAATGATCATATGGTTCTACTATGTAGAACCGTTGATCATTGTTCCTACAGCTCAAGCCACAGCCAATCACAGTTAGAATCACGCCCCTAGGGACACACACAGACCCTCCCTCTCAAATAAAGTTAACCCCTTTCACTGCCAGTGTAATTTTACAGTAACAGTGATTATGTATAGCACTGATTACTGTAGTAATGTCACTGGTAACCCCAAAAGTGTCAAAAATGTCAGTCAAGGGTCCGATCTGTCCGCCGCAATGTCGCAAAAAAAAAAAAAAATCGCTCGCCGCCATTACGCGTTAAAAAATAAAAACACCAAAAATTACAAAAATCTTTCCCTTTGTTAGTAAACGCGATAACTTTTGCGCAAACCAATCAAAATACGCTTTTTGCAATTTTTTTTACCAAACATATGTAGCATAAAACAAATTGGCCGAAAATGTTAAAAAAGTTTGATTTTTAAATTTTTTTGGGGGGGGAATTTCATATAAAAAAATGTGAAAAATATTATTTTTGCAAAATTGACGCTCTTTTTTTTTGTTTATAGCGCATGATCAAAAAAAAAAAAAAAACAGGTGATCAAATACCACCAAAAGAAAGCTCTGTTTGTGGGAAAAAAAGGACGTCAAATTTGTTTAGGTACAGCGTCGCACGACCACGCAATTGTCCGTTAAAGTCACGCAGTGCCGAATCGCAAAATACCCCCTGGTCAGGAAGGGGGTAAAATCTTCCGGGGCTTAAGTGGTTAAAGACTACTCTGTTCAGGAGAATGATTTAAAAGGAGGCTCCCTGACACACCTTGGAGCCCCCTTTAAATTACTATTTAAATTATTTTCCATAGTGATGGGTAAAGGGAAGCCCACTTAAGGGAAATAGATTAAGGGAAGGTTATTACCTGGGCTCAGAAGCTGGACAGGTATGTACCCAAAGTACACCAAACCTATGACTTTCCTCACATCTGAATGTCAGTTGTGAAAAATGCTCTATATACCAGAAACGCCCTATACACCTGCCCGCAAATGCAATAAAATTAAGCGGGAAAGGAACTTGGTAAAAGAATGCTTTTAACCATATTGTAGAGATCAGGTGTCCTACCCGATGCCTGGAACCATATTCCACTCCATATAGACCTATCCACAAATGTAATAAAATGAAGCAGAAAGGAGCTAGGTAAAAGAATGGTTTTAACCATATTGTAGAGTTCAGGTGTCCTACCTGATGCCTGGAACCATAATCCACTTCAACACCATTGGGTGCCTTTTAGTACTAATGAGGGACACATTAAGGAGATCCCTGCTTCAAAGTAAGTCCATAGTAGTAGCAGAACACTCACATTTGATTACTGCAACCAGTTATGCTAAGGGTGATATGAGGAATACATATAGAGCTGTAAACCTATTGAGTTGGGTATATGGGTCAGATAAGTTCTGATATTGCATCTTTAGGCCACAATACCTCTATGAACAAAGTTCTTAAAGAGGAAGATATTTTATAACCTTCTTCTAGTGTCCTACAACGAGGTTTCAAGCAGAGGGCATGCCTCCGGTATGTCCGAATGTAAGGGACTGAGCATTCTGACATCTGACATTTCTGCAGCCAGAATTCCTGGACCCTCTATGTCCCTGGGAAAATAAGGTCTGAAATAAAAGTGATACATGTATAACTAATATCACAAATATAGACGATCATAGATTGTGCGTTTGACGCACAACACCAGAAAATAGATGTAGACAAAGGACCAGCATAGACTGCAATGTTGTGTATTTGTGAAGTGCCGCTAGATAGACCAACCCAGAAAACATACAACATAAACTTCAAATGTTGTGTATTTTAAAAGTGCAATAAGCTAGGGCTATATAATTGAAATAGGAAGACACAAACTGTCTTCACTGTTGAGTATTCAGATGTGCAGCCAAATGTAAAGACAGAACATCCATATTGTGTATTTCTAAAGTGTAGCAAGATCAGCAAAAAAAAAAAAAAAAAAAAAAACATAATATAAAGACAGAAGGGACACAAACTCCCATGCTGTGTATTGCTGATGCCTGACAAGGTACCGTCCAATAACCAAAATTAACAGAAAAGATACAAACTCTGAAGTTTGTGAATTTCTGATAAGCAACAAGGTATAGTTATAGGTTAGAAAGACACAAACTTCCATGTAGTGCATTTCTAATTGTCAAAAAGGTACAGTCATAACAGAAAGACACTAACGTCAATGTTGTGCGTTTCTAATTAGCAACAAGGTATAGTCATATAGCGCAAAGACACTGCCAATGTTAATGTTGTGCAAATCTGATTAGCAACAGGGTACAGTCAGACCAACAAAAAAGTCGCTAACAAAACTTAAATGCTGTGCATTTGTTTTTTTTCATAAATGTTACTAACAAAATGTAAAGTTGTGCATCTTGATAAGTAACAATGTAGACATAACATAAAATGTCACTAGCCATCCTTAATGGTGTGAATTTCTGAATAGTAACCCGGTACAGCCATGTAACAGAAATGTTACTAACACTTCAAAGTGCACAATTTTATTTAGTAACAGTGTAGTGATAACAGAAATGACACTAGCAACCTTTGTGATTTCTGACTTAGCAGCCCGGGTAAAGCCATGTAACCGACAGAAATGTTACTAACAACTTCAATGTTGTGCATTTCTAATGTACAGAAAAATAAGGTATAATAGAAAGACATCCCAACTCTCAACGCGGTGTATTTCTAGTAAGCAAAAGAGTCATGTAGCCAAAATAAACAGACACAAAATAAACTTCAATATTGTGCATTTCTGATGCTCAACAAGGCACAATCAACCCAGAAAAGACAGACAACTTAGTGTTGTGTATTTCCGATGAGCAGCAAAACAACCAAAAAAACACAAAAACTTCCACATTGTGTATTTCTGAGATACAGCCAGACCAGGCATAAAGTCAGCGTCATGGTGAATTTAACTAGAAAATAGCCTGCAGAGGGCAAGATTTATTCTAGGCATAGCTTGGACTCTAGATACTTAACCTTCATCCACCAGAGGAGAACAAGGCTAGTTCCAAATAATGGAAGTCTAAGGTGGGCGCATACACCACAGTAGTAGTAGCTGTTACCCTACCATTGTATAAGTATGAGTAGGTGTAGTTAGCCCGCACACAGGTGGGAGTCCAAGTTTCCCAGCATCTAAGTTCTTAACAAGCACAGACCTGGAGATCAATTAAGTCAGCCTCAGGAAGAGGTTGACACAATTTTAGCTTGGAGACAGACACCTGAAGAACTTAACAAGCAAACATTAAATACAGGTTAGTATATGTAGTTCTTGTATAGAGGTTTTGCACCCAGAAAACCATCAATCAGGGTTGCAGAAAACATTAGGATTCTAGTTCATCATAGGGTGGGCAGTAGCCCAAACCACCAGGGGTCCCAACTAACTATTACACACCAATTGATCTTACAGCAGTATAAGGAGGAAACAATGGGTTGGAGCTTGTGAAGACGTTACACATAGCATGTTAAACATAGTAAGCAACTTCATAGGAAAAAGTTCCCCTTACTGTGTCTCTCCACCATATGTGGAGAAAATTTAGGAGGCGGGCTTTAAAGAGCAAAAAAAGACTGAACCATGAACCATCTTGGAGATATGTGCCAGAATCATAGCAGCTGACCTAATATATTCAGATTATCTGGTGTGCATTGCTGACCAGGGAAAAATCAGTGGTATTACTCATGGAATTTCCAGGTTCCTCCAGACCATCTTGTATTCCATTCGATTAACCCTTTAGGAATGTCTAACATGTTCAATGGCAGAAATAGCCTGTAAGAGACTCTGTGTCTAACAGGTATCACCCCTTAACTAGATTTGCCCTTATTGATGTGCAATAGGGTTTATAGTGAGAAACTGGAAACTTAATGCTGCAATAACCACAGCATCTCCTGAGTTAAAAGGAAGCTGTGGACATTGGTCTAGCTGAAGCTTCTGGGTTACTTGTTCCCAGGCCTAAGGGAAAGCATAGTGGTACCCTCATCAGTGGTACTACGACAAAGCCCTGTTTTTTCCTTCTTTATCACAGCTACAGGGCTTGCTTTTCTATCCTCATGATCACATGAGGAGGATAGCGGCCAAAACAACTCCTTTGCGAGTTGCTGTCCCAACTGGGGAACTGCAAAGTTAGGCTATGTGCTTCACACTGCAGCAGCAGCATGCACACCTTCTGATATCCCACCTTTTTTGAAAAGGGGTTGGGGGAGGGGGGTCGGCTAGCAGCCAGCCTTTCCCCGATTCTGTCCTATGGCATTCTGCCATTTTCTGAACTCGCATCAGAAAAGGCACTTACCTGCCCCCCCATTTGCTTTGCCTGAAGCCAACTGTGCCATCTTTCAATCCTCCTTCTCCATGAGGTGGGTCCAGATGGGGTTCACATTTAGTATCCTTTTGGCTCTTGGTAGTTGAAGAGCCTGTTACTTTCCCACCGCTATGCCGGCAACTCCTCTGCACCTTACACCCACTCCTGGGTGGCGCTGTACATGTTCAGCCTTTGCCCTGTTCAGACAGAAGTTCCGGTTTCAGAATGCAGCTTGGAGCGCTCTGAGTCCTACCCTCATCGCTGCTGAGGTTATGCAGCCGGCCCTTCGCAGCATTGTGCCCACTGTTTGCAGGGGGGATAGGAGGAGACCCGAGCTGCTGAGTGGGGCAACAACGGAGGGACCACCACGCAGTGTCCAACTTGCCTGTGCCACAAGTGGCGACCTTTGAGAAGCCCAAAAGCTGTGCAGGTAGAGTGCATCCCTCACGTTGGACAGAACCTACAGTGCGTTCCGAAACCTTCCTCACAGGAATACTCTCTAGGTCTTCTGGTCAAAGAAAAAAAAAACAAAGGGTGGGGCCTTTTAACAGCTGTGAACTGATTGCGTTTCCTGTAGGGTGGAGCCTCTCATCTCATGTGTTACCATCCTGGAAAGGGAGAGGAGAAATTTAACTTTTTGGCCTAAAAGCAAAACACTATGTGTGGCAGAAAACTAACACTGCACATCACCCTAAACACACCACACCTTTTCTTCAGTAGGGACAGGGAAGATGGTCAGCTGATGGGAATATGGATGGAGCCAAATACAGGGCAATATTAGAAATCCTGTTAGAGTCTGCAAAAGACTTGAGACTGGGGCGAAGGTTCACCTTCCTGCAGGACAACTACCCTAAACATATAGCCAGAGCTACAATGGACTTGCAGCTGTAATTGCAAGGAAAGGTGGTTCTACAAAAGTATTGACTCAGGGGGGCTGAATACAAATGAACGCCAGATATTTAAAAACATTTGAAATCCATTTATAAATTTTCCTTTCAATTCACAATTATGTGCCACTTTGTGTTGGTCTATCACATAAAATCCCAAATAAATACATTTACATTTTTGGTTGTAACATGACAAAATGGGGACGATTTCAAGCGGTATGAATAATTTCTCAAGGCACAGTATAAAATATTTTAACAGCACTGGAAACAGTCAGTCAATTGAAGGTCACGGGTACAGATTTACTACTACAGGCATTAAAAAAAGCTATACAAAAAGTGCTTATATAAACATTTTGAAACTGCTTTAAGTTTTTTTTAAATCATGGGTACTGTGAAAAAAAAAAAAAAACCACAGCCTAAAAACAACCCTTCAGCAGGCTTCAGGAAAACAATGGATATGGCAAACGGTCTCATCTAAGAGGATTGAACCTTACATTGCCTTATTGATCAATAGTATTATTTCCCCGCAGAATCCAGCATAGTCAGTTGTTACTTGCTGTTAATTCAGCTCAACAACTGCTTTTAGAGAGCAAGGTCAGCCTGATTTTTTTTTTTCAAGAGCTCTCAAACTACAATAGGAGCCCGAGCAGAGCATAGGAAAACGCAATTTGCAGAGCACCAGATTTATTGATTTTGATGAGAGTAGTACCTGTAAGACGTAAGATGTATGTGATTAGGCCTCTAGGGAGAAACACATTTTTTTGTCAGTCATTTTACAGAGGATTTCACCATAGCTAAAGGTTGTGATTCATGATACTGTATAGAAAATAGTGCAAACATAAAAAACCAGCTAGCAAAGTTAATAACAAATTAACAAAACAGAATAGTCTTGTGCTACTTAGATTGAAAATAATGGTGTGTAAAATAACTAGGTGTAACTCTGTAAAAGTACAGATGCATGCTCTTCTTCAAATGGTCTGATTCAAGTACAGTGTATCTGGAAAGTATTCACAGCGCTTCACTTTTTCCACATTTTATGTTACAGCCTTATTCCAAAATGGATTCAATTCATTATTTTTCTCAAAATTCTACAAAACAATACCCCATAATGACAACATGATAGAAGTTTGTTTTAAATCTTTGAAAATTAAAAAAATAAAATAAAACAAGACATGTACATAAGTATTCACAGCCTTTGCCATGGCTCTCAAAATTGAGCTCAGGTGTTTCCACTGATCACCCTTGAGATGTTTTTACAACTTTATTGGAGTCTGCCTGTGGTAAATTCAGTTGATTGGACATGATTTGGAAAGGCACACACCTGTCTATTTAAGGTCCCACAGTTAACAGTGCATGTCAGAGCACAAACCAAACCATGAAGTCCAAGGAATCGTCTGTAGACCTCAGAGACAGGATTGTATTAAGGCACAGATCTGGGGAAGGGTACAGAATTTTCTGCAACATTGAGGGTCCCAATGAGTTTGGAATCACCAGTACTCTTCCTAGAGTGGGCCACCCGGCCAAACTGAGGGATTGCAGGAGAAGGGCCTTAGTCAGGGAGGAGACCAAGAAATTGATGGTCACTCTGTTAGAGCTCCAGTGTTTCTCTGGGGAGAACCTTCCAGAAGAACTACTATCTCTGCAGCACTTCACCAATCATGCCTATATGGTAGAGTGGCCAGACGGAAGCCACTCTTCAGTAAAAGGCCCATGACAGCCCACCTGGAGTTTGCCAAAAGGCACCTAAAAAGGAAGGAAACAAAATTCTTTGGTCGATGAAACAATGATTGAACGCTTTGGCCTGAATGGCAAGTGTCATGTCTGGGGGGAAACCAGACACCGCTCATCACCTGGCAAATACCATCCCTACAGTGAAGCATGGTGGTGATAGCATCATGCTGTTGAGATTTTTTTGTCAGCAGCAGCAACTGGGAGATTAGTCAGGATTGAGGGAAAGATGAATGTAGCAATGTACAGAGACATCCTTAATGAAAACCTGCTCCAGAGCGCTCTAGACTGGGGAGAAGGTTCATCTTCCAACAGGACAACCACCCTAAGCACACAGCCAAGATAACAAAGGAGTGGCTACGGGACAACTCTGTGAATGTCCTTGAATGGGCCAGCCAGCACCAAGACTTTAATGGGATTGAAAATCTCTGGAGAGATCTAAAAATGGCTGTGCACTGATGTTCCCCATCCAACCTGATGGAGCTTGAGAGGACCTGCAAAGAACTTCCCAAAAATAGGTGTGCCAAGCTTGTAGCATCATACTCAAAAAGACATGATGCTGATTGGTGCCAAAGGTACTTCAATAAAAGTATTTATTTTTAATAAATTTGCAAAGATCTCAAACAAACTTCTTCCACATTGCCATTATGGGATATTTTTAGAATTTAAAGGAAAATAATGAATTGAATCCATTTTGGAATAAGGCCATAATAACATACCAAAATGTAAATACTTTCTGTATGCACTGTAGGTTAATCTGTACAACTTGTTCGGTATGGAGTAGGCATACCTGCTCTACCCCCTCCTAATCTGCAAAAGTTGAATAAGAACATTTTCAATGTTGAAGTTTAGTTTTTAAAAAAAAAGTGTGGTGCGGCTTTTACATAAGCGTGTTGTCTCTTCGATGTCCATCCCTTTTCTCGATTTTATTTCCTTAGATTTTTCATAATGCTAAGATAAATATTAAAATGTTAGATACATATTATAAAGAGGGTTTCTGGGGAGCACAAATGTGAAATCATTGGTTTATACTGTAATAATAGTGATCTCTGAGTACAGGGGACTTCAAACTATGGCCCTCCAGTTGTTCAGGAACTACAATTCCCATCATGCCTAGTCATGGCTGTGAATGTCAGAGTTTTACAATGTCTCATGGAATGTGTAGTTCTGCAACAGCTGGACGGCCGTAGTTTGAGGATCCCTGGTCTATTACAATGTGGATCCAGCCTCTGACAGTCTCCAATACAAACTCGATTATGTTCTTATTCTACAGTCTGACCATCTTTTGTAGGATGCCTGTAGCCTCATTTCCAAACAGTGTTGAATGCTTGAAGCCGACAGCTTTCTGTAACATTACATTTGCTAAAATATTACATTTAGGCTGTCAGAGGCCACACTTGTGGCCCCCTGTAGTAAGTGAACGACTGCTGCACTATAGCTTTAATGCAAAGCTTAAACAAAACATCAAAGATTGTCTATTGCATTACTAAATAGCGCAAATGTATAATACAATTTTACAGGAACCAGTGCACTTGCTTACAAAGACAGACCAAATAGATCAGTGGGGTGAAGCTCCTAAAGATTAGGGTGAAACAAAGTTGTTATGCTTTTGTGTTGCAGGTGGAAAATAATTATTTGATCCCCTGCAGATTTTGCAAGTTTGCCCACTTACAAAGAAATGAAGGGTCTATAATTTTTATCATAGGTGTAGTTTAAATGATGGAGACAGAATATCAACTTGCTACAGTACAGACTGACTTGGCCGCATTGAGGGACAAATGGACAGGGCACCGTCTTATTAAAAATACACCTATGAAAAAAAATTATAGACCCTTGTCTAAGTGGGCAAAACTTACAAAATCTTACATATTTTTTCTCCCCACTGTATGTGAATACAAAAGCCGATGGATAGAATCAAACATTTTGGAAGCTTAAACAGCGTGCATATCTATTTCAGCCATCTGCTGTCTGGTCCAGCTTTTACAAAATCATGGACAACAAGCAAATAAAATTCTGCTGCATACTTGAAATTTCAATTCATTTTTTTTTTTTTTTTAATTTTATTTATTTATTCAAAAGAGACAATGAAAATATTCCTATACATCATTTCAAGTCCATTCTACATTATAAAGCATTCAACACAAAATTATTTCCAACATCATCTGTTAAATTAAATTCAATCGAGGCTGTAGGACTTAATTGATACAATTAACTAAAGTCATCGGTGCTCTCCATTGTCCCTAATATTTTCTAACGTTATTTAATAAAACAAGAGAAAAGAAGGATAAAAGAAAACAAAAAAGAGAAGAAAAAAAAAATTATAAATCAAAAATTTCTCCCTCTCTCTCCCCTCCCCCCTCAACTGTTATCCCATGAATACTTTAGCTCCTTATCCTTTATATCATCAATTCCTGTCTCTACATAGTACTCCCCTAAATTCGTAAGTCAGAATCCCTAAATAGGGTTATACATATATGTCCTCTTCTCCTTTTATATTCCCAAAGGTCTCTGTTTAGAAGCTTCCTCTTTCTCTTCTCTTCTATTCATTTCACTTTCCCTTTTATATTTCCTTCAAAGGTACTCTATGAACTGCTCCCTTGAAGGAAGGAGATGTTCTTGGGAGTAATGTAAGGGGGGTTCCTCGGTCCGCGGAGAATTCTCCTAAGTTTAGTAATCCCCTCACTCAGATCAACCTCCCCCAAATCCTATTTCTAAGTGTCTTCCCCTTCCCTTGGTGTTCCCTATTGTGTTTCCTTATATTCCTAGTATCTGTGTAATCCTGTGTCATGTGATACTGTGTTTATTTAAGATTATCATTAGTGTTCCAAGGCTACCTACAGTTAAGTAGTCTCGTTAACCAATACCTTTAAAATGGTGCTACTATGTGTTTAATTTAAGTATTGTGCCACAACAATAAATATATTTCCACTGAAAATGTGACGTGATTAACTGTGATATAAAATACAAAATACATAAAAAAAAAAAAAAATTTAGTTATGGGGGAGGACAAACCCTCCCCTCCACTTGTGCCAATTAAATCCACCCGTGACCCATCCACACCCCTTGTGTAAAAAAAAAGAGGAAGAAAAAAAAAAAAAACCCTCCTCCATTTGGGGGAGTGTCCATTGATACTCCTATTGTATTCTCCGTGCTATCTCGGTGTTGTCTAAATGTTTCTCCCTATGAGTCTGGTATCCTCCCTTACCCCCATTTATTTTCTACTAACTAAGGGAAAGTGTAATGAGTTTTCCCTTCATCTGAAACTATAAACTGATTCCATAATGTCCATGTTTTAGTGTATAATTCGTGTTGGCCTCGTGTTGATAGAATCAGGTCTTCATATTTATTCATTTCTTCTACTTTGTTTATCCACATGTTAATAGTCGGCGAGTTAGTTTCTCGCCAGCACATGGGTATGCACGCCTTAGCCGCATCCAATAGATGGCGAATGATAGAATGTTTATATTGCCTATCCGGCATATCCGGAGCGTGAAAAAGAAAGAAAACAGGTTCGTCCGGTATTATATGTTCTGTAAATTTCTGGGAAATCTCTCGCACCCGTTTCCAAAAGTTATCAAGTTTAGAACATTCCCAGAAAATATGTAATAAAGTCCCCTTTTCTTCTTGACAGCGCCAGCATCTATCTGAATTGTTCGGTGAAAATATATGTAAGCGTGTTGGTGTGTAATACCATCTAGATAACAATTTATAGTTTGTCTCCTGTACCCGTGTATAGATGGAGGATTTAAATGTAAATTGTAAAATATGTTGTAATTGTCTTAATGAAAACTTATAATTTAATTCTTTCTCCCAATTATCTATATAAGATGGTCTATAGTCTGATGTTGGTGTGACTATTAGGGAGTAAACCCTTGATATTACATGGGATATCGTTCCTGTTTGTGTACACATCTTTTCATAGGTGGTTAGTGGCCTATCAAATTCCCGTGGGGTACGCTGTGATTGTAAAAAGTGATGGAGTTGGAATGCTTTCCAGTGGTCTAATCCATACCCCTCTTCAGGGGAGGTCAATATATCCACCCGACAGAGCCTGATCTCAAAAAGTGGGATGCCTGATAGATCCCCCTGTCTCTTAATCTACAGAAGGTTTTCTCCTGATATCCCGGGGCAAACTGTGGATTCCCTAACACAGGCATTAATGGTGAATGCCTTGTCGAGAGAGCTGGGTTTTGAAAAATTTTTGAACATATCCGGATCGTTGTACCTACAGTCGGGTGTCGTGTCATATCTCGTGGTAATGAGCCAAAGCACCATGGTGCTCTATTCAGTGGTATATCACATTGCGCCTGTTCTACACTAGGCCATAGTTTAATCTCCTTATGACGGTTCCAGTCTATAAGTCTGCCTAGGTGAACTGCGTTGTAATATCTTAATATATCTGGAACCGCTAATCCACCATAGTTTTTAGGAAGATAAAGTAACTGCTTCTTAAGTTGCGGTCTCCGTTGGGCCCAAATAAATTTTGAAAGTACTACCTGCACCTGTCGAAAATAACTTGATGGAATCGAAATAGGTAAAGCCTGAAGGAGATATAGGAATTTCATTTTTTTTACCCACAAGAATCTTTTTTTGGGTGGGCTTTCATGCCCTGGAAAGGGCAACAGCAAACAAATATATGCATTTTTCCATGCTGTTCCACTGAAGAAGTCTTCACACAATGCAAAGATATAATGCAATGCAATAATACACTACTGGAAACCGTATTGGATCCGATTTACAGGGTGTCTTTTTCACCGTACAGACCCCCGAACAAGAGAAAAGAGTTTCCTGAAGTATAAAAAGCCTTCTGATGGCTTAGCATCTCTTGAATCCTCTTCTCCTTCAGGTTTCCTAACAACTTGGCCATAAATGTTCACAGGTGGACACAGGAGGGAAATAAACAAAAACATTGCTGCCTTTCAGAGCGTTGCCTTCAATTTTGTCTGTGTTTTAGTGCGGAGCTGTGAGGAATAATGCAGATATGATGCATAATTCCGAACTCCCCACCAGATATCACACCTAAGTTTTGGTGTGAGCAAGACACATGAAACAATTATTTTCTGTGTCTCTTGCAGAAAACCGCAGGTCTCTGCATATGGCGTGAATGAGCCCTAATGCATGTATTTGGAGCTTATCGACATTAGACTCGTAACTGGTGGAACAGATTAAGTCAAAGCTGAAAGAACTTCAAGATGCAGTATTTCCTGAAACTGTGATGGCAAGAACAATTTCTTTATTAGAATGAGATCTGGATTCGGACTTGTCCATTCTAAGACATTAAAGCTGACCTGAACCCAAAAAAAGAGATTTTCTCTTATGTTCGACAGCAAAAACTGTTAAAAGCCTACATTTACCAGGAAAAAAAAAAAAAAAAAAAAAAAAAGCACAAGGCATATTACTTACCTTCAATGAGATGTATCCATGGTACTGTAGTACCCAACTTTCACTGGAATCTTTTCTCCTCTGATGCATCCCCGTGCACACACACACCTCTGCCGCTGTAATCTTTCATACAGTGGTGGTTAATAAAAAGAAAGGGTTGTGACAGGCACTTATCAAGAGTGCCCACTTGTACCCGCCTTTTTCCTCCAGCTGCTCCATTTAGAGAAGTCATTACAACAGCTTCTATGAAGGAGAAACAACCTATGAATTTAGGAGGCAGACCCATCATCTGTATGTCCTCCATTCATATCCTGTTTCTTTCATAGAACCTGTAGTAATAGTTTCTATGACTGGAGCAGCTGGGTGGAAAGGGGGAGCAAAGTCAGGCACTCTTGATGAGTGCCCATCACAGCCCTTTACTTCTATTAACCCCCTCTCCTGCACTGGAAGATTATGGTGGCAAGGTTAAGGGAAGCATCAAAGGAGGAAGATTTTAGCGCAAGAAGGTCAAAGCAGCTCAAGAGACATCTCACTAAAGCCTCGTACACGCAACGAATTTCCGCCGACCGGTCGTCCATCTTTGTCCAGAGTGGTGTCTGTTGGTTGGAATATGCTCTAGACTGCACACGAATTTTCCCGCACGACAGAATTCTACTTCAGAAGTGATGTCATGTGTTGGATTGCTTTCTTTGTGTTCTTTCATCTCTGAGCATGCCTAGTCTTGCTCATAAGATTTTTCCTCATCATCTGTACTAATGAGACGAAAATCGGACATGTTTTGACGGTCGTCAAAAATTATATAGCCTGCACACCAGGATTTTTTCGGCCGAAAAGTCGGAGTCGGTTGTCGGAAGCACCATACTAACAAGCCGAAAATCGACAGATCGGTCGGACGAAATTTCCCGGCCGAATTTCTACTCGTGTGTACGGGGCTTTAAGGTAATGTCCTTTGGGCTGATTTTTTGTTTGTTTTAGGTAAACTTAGGCTTTATTAATTGGACCTCTGCAGTATCCTGCAACATTTACCACTTGTCTTTATTTTTTTATAGTAAGGCACTTCCTGTCATGCAAGTGTGCCTCCTGCTAATACAGCCTAAAAAAGGTATACAGTATACAACCCCAATTCCAAAAAAGTTGGTATGCGGTCAAAAACGTAGCTTAAACGTAAACAAAAACAGAATGCAATTATTTGCAAACCTCATAAAAACATATTTTATTCACAATAGGACACAGAAAACCTATCAAGTGTTTAAAACAGAGAAAACGTACCAAACCCAGTAGTTCACCCTGATACCTAATGGCAGTCAGGATTCCATTATCTAGCCTGTAGAGTTTTGTGCGTCCCTCTATGGATATACCGCTCAATACCATCACTTACTCACCAAACTGATCATGCTGAGCAAGGTTACAGGCAGACTAACGTTCTCCATGGCTTCTCGAGACCCTTTCACGTTTGTCACATGTGCTCAGGGCGAACCTGCTCTCATCTGTGAAAAACGCAGGGCGCCCGCGGCGGACCTGCCAATTCTGGTGTTCAATAGCTAATGCCAATCGAGCTCCACAGTGTCGGGCAGAGAGCACATGGCTCACTAGAGGATGTTGGGCCCTCAGGCCACCTTCATGAAGTCGGTTTCTGAATGTTTGGTCAGAGACATTCACACCAGTGACCTGCTGGAGCTCATTTTGTAGGGCTCTGGCAGTGCCCATCCTGTTCCTCCTTGCAAAAAGGAGCAGATACCCATCCTGTTGATGGGTTAAGGACTGTCTACGGCACTGTCCAGCTCTCCTAGAGTAACTGCCTGTCCCCTGGAATCTAATCTATGCTCTTGAGACTGTGCTTGGAGACGCAGCAAACCTTCTAGAATGGCACATATTTATGTGCCATCCTGAAGGAGTTGAAATGCCTGTGCAACCTCTATATGTTTCAGGTATCGCCTCATGCTACCAGTAGTGACACTGACCCTAGCCAAATGCAAAACTAGTGAAAAAAGTCAGAAAAGTGGAGTAGAGAAAAAAAAGCAGCAGCCTCCACCTGTAAAACTATTCCTGTTTTGGAGGTTGTGTCATCTAGTTGTTGTGTCATCTAGTGCACTTGTTAATTTCATTAACACCAAAAGCAGCTGAAACTGATTTAACAACCCCCTCTGCTACCTAACTGACCAGATTAATATCCCAGGAGTTTAATTGACTTGATGCAATACTCAGATTTGCCTTTAATTTTCTTGAGCTATATTATATATATATATACAGTAAAACCTTGGATTGCGAGCATAATTCGTTCCGGAAACATGCTTGTAATCCAAAGCACTCTTATATCAAAGCAAATTTCCCCATAAGAAATCATGGAAACTCAGATGATTCATTCCACAACCATTTATTCATAAGTCCTTCAGTTTATAGTCCATATAAAAAGATTATAGCATTGCGAGAGGTTATATATTCATAAAATGTCCATCCACAAATAGCCGCTTCCACAAGGGGATTAGAAGCAAAATCTAGCAGGAGCTACAGAGTATGAAAGAGAAGAGAGGCGCCTCTAAGTGTAGCAATATGGTTCCATTTAATGAAGGTACAACATTTAGCAACTCACATGGTTGATGAATAAAACAGGCACATCTTAGTATGCAGGCATCCGGGGTAAAGCTGTCCACATAGACCATCTTCTGCACCGCCGGCTGCCAGTCTGTAATCCTTACCGGGAAGACCACCCTGCAGTAAAGCGATCTGAAAGCGAGGGGCAGCATGGAAGGGATGACGTAGATGGCGGTGCGGAGGATGGTCTATGTGGACAGCTTTAGCCTGGATGCCTGCATCCTTAGATGTGCCTGTTCCAATCATCAACCATCTGAGTTGCTAAAGTTTGTACCTTCATTAAATTTAACCATATTGCTACACTTAGAGGCGCCTCTCTTCTCTTTTCTACTCAGCTGTGACTTGAGGCTACTTGTATATCAAGACATCGCTTGTAAACCAAGTCAAAATTTATTTGAAAATTTTGCTTGTCTTGCAAAGCGCTCTTAAACCAAGTTACTCTCAAACCAAGGTTTTACTGTATATATATATATATATATATATATATATATATATATATATATATTATATACACACATATACATACATACATATATATAGTATTACAATACTATTAATGCATTTGAATGTTGCAAGTCTTCAAGTCTTTAAAAATGAATATTAACAATGTACATCTATTTTTTATTAAATTCAACCAGAGACATATTTTAAGCCCATGCAGCTGCTGCCAACTTTAATTGGGTGCCTTTCATATGCCATTATGTCCACTGTGCAGCATGACTAGACACTGGAGCAGGATGAAACAGGAAAGCAAAGCTATAAAGTGATTTCTGACCACTTATCAGTGATTCATATTCCATAATAAATCTGGCAATGGTCAAGGAAGACCAACATTTTTTAGAACATATTTAATGTTTAATCAGAAAAAAATATATTTTTGCAGATAAAAAATAAAGGTAGCAGAATGTATTACTTAAAAAAAGAAAAAAAAAAAAATATATCAGTACATAAAATGTCATTGGCACCTTCGGGAAATTATTCAAGTGAGCTTTCTGTCTTCTCCATCTGCTCCACTAAAGCCTATGACCTCCAAGATACAACAGAGGCATGCAAGCAGGTTTCAACACGCTGCACTTACGCAACAAAACAAGCATGAATCAAGGCATAGAATTCACTTAATGCAGCAGTGCTAAATTATTTATTTGTAAAATTACTCCGTAGGCAGCCAGAATAAACAGGGCAGAAACTTACATCTACTGCTGTCAAGGTCAACACTTTTTCTTACAGAACACAAATTATTAAGCACGGTTTTATCTATTGCATAGTAAATGTCTGGGATAATTTCAGGATAGTGTCAATGTGAATGCATTTTACTCAAAGCCATACATGTTAGTCTACTGAAATAGTATGTAACAAAGTCATCTCAGCAATATAGCAAGAGAGCATAATGGCTCATTATGTTAAAATTTGTCAGCCACATCTAATTATAAATCAACATCAACTCAAGGCATGTGCAATATCATTGTTCACAGTGCAATTATGTCATCACATGCAAAGTTATGACATCACTGCACCAACAACAATTGGACTTACTAAGTGATGTCATTTGTGTTAACTTATTACTAACAAAAAAACTATGCAAGAAAGAACTGAACACACGCCTAAATGAGAGTTCTGTTACCAATGTTATCTAAACCCCTCCTAAATATATACTGTATTTTCTGGCGTATAAGACTACTTTTGAACCTCAAAAAAATCCCCCCAAAAATAGGGGGTGATCTTATACGCCGAGTATAATATCTCCAAGGTAACCCAAGTATAAGTATTACTGATAGATGTAATCTCTCAGGACACTGGCTGTGTGGGAATCCTGTATAGTGATGTCGCGAACATAAAATTTAATGTTCGCGAACTTCCGCAAATGTTCGCGAACCGGCGAACATTGCGAACCGCCATAGACTTCAATAGGCAGGCGAATTTTAAAACCCACAGGGACTCTTTCTGGCCACAATAGTGATGGAAAAGTTGTTTCAAGAGGACTAACGCCTGGACTGTGGCATGCCGGAGGGGGATCCATGGCAAAACTCCCATGGAAAATTACGTAGTTGACACAGAGTCGGGTTTTAATCCATAGAGGGCATAAATCACCTAACATTTCTAAATTATTTGGAATAACGTGCTTTAAAACATCCAGTGTGTGAATACGATCAGGTATGATGTTGTATCGATCAGGTAGTGTAAGGGTTACGCCCGCTTCACAGTGACAGACCAAACTCCCCGTTTAACGCACCGCAAACATCCGCAAACAGACCACAACCGACCAAAATGGGACAGGAACTGGACTTTAAGGGTTAGGGTTAGGTTTAGGGTTAGGGGATAGGGTTAGGGTTATGGTGAGATACTTAGGGTTAGAGTTAGTAACCCTACCCCTCTAACCCTAACCCTAAGCACTAAAAAGCACTAAATAGTAGTAAAAAGTAGGAGTAACATCAGCCCGCCTCTCTGACTCTGCCAATCCGAGCAGGCTTTGCATTCAATAATAGAATACATCGCTCACTGTGATTGGCTCAGCCGGGTATACTCTATGTAGCCGACGCTACGGTACATACGGTATACCAGTACAGGATTCCCGCACAACCAGTGTCTTGAGATTACATCTACTGGTAATACTTAGGGTACCTTGGAGATATTATGAGAGATTACATGTATTACAGTACTTGGGGTACCTTGGAGATCCATGAGAAATCTGACGTTTTTCAATGGTGTTGCCTTGCTTCGGAAAGGGGGTAGTCTTATACGGCGGCGAGTATAGGCCAAAACCTATGTTTTAACTTGAAAAATAGGGGGTCGTCTTATACACCCAGTCTTATACGCCGGAAAATACGGTATATTTTTTTTTTCTCCCCTAGATAAAAGCTTTTTTCCCAATACTCACCTTCACGCCACCAACTCCAGGAGTAAAAAGAAAACATCTTTAAAGATTAAAACCCAGCTAATACTTTCCACTATCTTCAGCACATTCTCCTTCAGAAAGTCCACTCAGACATCAGATGGATGCTATTCTTTTGACCCAGAGTCAATTCACCCGCTATTGTTAACTTTAGGTCTTTCCATGTTGCGGCGCCACTAATACCCTAACAGCAGCAGAGTGGGAGCCTGCCCTATGTGGGGAAGAGGTGTTCTCTCTGTAGGGGTTTGACACACTCCCTGCCAAGTCACAGCTAGAGATCTACAACAAGAAGAACAGTGCAAGAACTTTGCTGATTGCAGAGCTGACCGACCACTACTTCCCCAGGGAGCGCACGGGTTCCATTCTGCAGTCCCTGCCGGGGGTGGACTTTTCTATTTAGGTTGTGACTACTGTAATTTCTAAAGAAAGTGAACAATAAGGGTCATGTCAAATAGGAAATTTGCAGCTCTTTATTATGGAAATCATAATAATAATTTATAATAATATTCTATAAAAATACCAACTTGCTAATACAGCAATTTGTAGCTCAGTCACTTAATGAGTTTGAGCAGTGAAAAGTTCCTGTGACAGATTGCTCTGTGTTCACATTGCTTCTTAGCGACAAATTGACAGCAACTACGGTGATTATGTCACAAGCTACAAATCACACTTAAAGCAGTATTAAACCCAAAATCAAAAATGTAATATATTGCAGCTTACTAAGAATTCAATATGGTGGCTGCATCATTTTTTTAGGCTTTTTTTTCCCCTCTTTTCACTTGCCAATCTGGCCAATAACACATCTCCTGTATTAGAGTGCTCCAACTCTGGTTGAAGGAGCACAGTGGGCACATTTGGACAACAGTATTCTCAGTCTGGGGGCAGCAGAGTGTTAGGTGTACTAGCAGATTTAAATACAATAACAAAGCCACAGTGAAGCCACACGCCAGCTAATACTTTATAAGCAGTTATAGCAAGCATTTTTGTTTCTTTTGGGATAATGATTTTACATTAAAAAAAAAAAAAAAAGCATGTTATTGGTGTAAGCACCCCTGTCAGTGTTAAATGGTCTGTCAAATCTCTGACACTCTGCTGAACCAATCAGGGACTCACTTCTGATCGAGACAGCGGCGAAGCGTATAGTCACTGGAGGGCCGCATGATCGTGATACTCCGAAACCAGTTACCGCCCCCCCTCCCGTGTCAACACACACTAATTTTGTGTGTGTGTGTGTGTGTATATATATATACACACATACATACATACATACATACATACATACATACATACATACACACATTTACTGCAGCAGGAAGGAACAGGCAGGCTGGACCAAAACCTATGTCGTCATTTATTGCTCTGGAGGAGCAGAGGGCCAATGACTGACCATCACTGGCTCTCTGCTCACTGAAGGCCAAGAACTGAGTGATCAGTGGTCTTTGATTGCTCAGTCCCCTGTCTTATTGGCGGCAGGGGACAGTTACTGCATCAGACTGATGCTGCATCCACCTTTTTAATCCTATACTTCTTTTTACCAGACCAAGCTCTACAGCAAAAGGTTGAGACAAACCATTTAACACTCACATGGATGCATACAATAGTCAGCTTTATATATGTAAAACCTTTTTCCAACAAGGGAAAGAAAGTTGCTGCTACTGCTTAAAAGGAGAAGTTCACCTGTTGTAACATGTAATATGTTACAAATCCACTGGCCTTCGAACACAACTCCCAGCTCCCCATTGTGACAGGTGGCGGGAGATCTTCTCCCCCTGCTCTCTGTCACAATCTCCAAAGAACGTGGCTGTGCAGGGTGCTGTCCACTTTGCCACGTCATTCATTCACAGAGTTCTGTGAATGTAAATCTACGAGGTCTGGCAGCCTTTGTGGCTATCGGCTTGTAGTTGGCAATGAACTACCACGTCGCTATTGAGCGCTGTGGTAGTTCATTGATGCTTCCTATTAGTGTGTAACTGCTTGGCTGCACATATTAAGCAGTCTGCAAGAGCCCTGCATTGCACCCATGACCTGCTGATCATAGGAGCAACGTTTTCCAGGCTCCCAATGCTATCCAGGCTCCCAATTAAAAAAAAATGCACATTTTTTACCTGCAAAAAAATGTTCATTTATTATTTTTGAAAAATGTGCATTTATTATTTTTTAAAAAGGTGAACTTATCCTTTAAGGTAGAATTTTGTTATTTTATTGGCATTAGAAGGTCTATGGAAAGGTAGTTGGGTGCAGCTTTCAGACCCTCTGGTAGGAATCCTTTGTACAGTGGTGAGTAAACTTAGGCAGCCCATACATGATTATTATTTTTTTTTTTTTTTTTTGGGGGAAACCAGTGGATTGAATGAAAAACAAAAATGACTGATTCCTCCATTCACACATTTCATATGGATAGGGGAATTCCTCTTGATGAGCTATTGTATTCTACCAGCAGGAAGTCAATCTATATCTGCTAGTGCATCCAACACTACCCCCTCACCAGATTGACAATGCTGATGTCCAAAGATGCCTCTGTTGCTCTTCCAGTGGAGTAGGCACTGCCACTTGACAGGCCTAAAAAAAAAAAAAAAAAAAAAATGCAGCCACCAGATGTAGGGTTTAGCAAGCTACAATTAATTACATGTTTTGCTTTAGGGCTTAATACTGTTGTATCTGCAAAATATTATACAGGAGTTTTGCAGTGCCCAACAATGTGTGCAATGCTTTACAAAATAGAGAGCGATCAGTTTCAATGTGATTCAAGATTAGAAGGCTTTCAATCAAATGCATTCCGCCATCATTACTCATCTGTCAATGATCACCCCATTTATACCAAGCCTAGTGGTCCAGTCAACAATACATGTTCTCTACTTCCCTGTCACTATTGATGAAAGCACTGCATGCAACGCAAACATGGCACAACAAATCACATTTCTGCAACATCAGCATCTGCCATATCAGGGAGGACAAATACGCATCAAATAGTACATTATTTTTAGTTATTACAGCTTTTCCAGATAAAAAGGACCAGAATACCCTTAACACCTATTGCATTACATAAAAAGTAACAAAAGCTAGCTGAATATTGAACCAAAGTAACCTTGTACAGTGGGAACAAAGCAAAAAGCATGATTGCTCTTCCCTCTCATACTCTCTACCCCCACCGCTTTGGCTCAAGTTTGTAATTTATTTATAGATCATCTTGTCATTGGAGTGCTGTGCCTCTGTGACCTATACTGAGACAATACACTGCTGATGGAAAGGATGTTTAGCCTACAAAAGCTACTGTTAATAATGCATTTGTCTGTCAGGAGGAATGTAAACATGATTCCTTATCACCAAAGTCTTACACAAAATCAATTCTTTTAACCCAAAAAAATGACTACGAACCAGGTAAAAAGAAGGAAAAAAAAAAAAGGTTTCCAGGTTTAGGAATGGGCAAAAAAATAAAAATAAATTCTAAAATATATATGGATATAGTGGGTGGATGCAGATGATAAAGGGTCCATACCATAGTATGATGTACCTTTTTATTCTTGCTCCAAAAAAACACCCTCTTGAGGAACATGTGAGGTGCTACTCTCTACCTCCATCACTGAATGACCTGTAATTGGCTCTGAGTTTATAGCAAATTGCTATATAGAATTAGGAACTCTTGACACTGCCCCGTACCTGGACACAATCGATATTTAATGCCATCAGCAAGTTCAGCAGAAACATGCTCCTTCATCTAAACAGTAAAAGGATTTATGTCCATTTGCACTTTTCTTTGTGATTCCCAATACACTGGTGCTTGAACAAAAAAGTAAACGTTGCTAAAGATTGGTTCTTCTTGGTAATATTACTGCCTCTAGATAAGTGGTGTGAGACATTTCTTCCCCACCCAATACTTCCTGGAGGAGACAGGCACGGATACTACCTTTGAACACATGTGCAGGGCTTCCTCCAGGGATAAGGGGGGACAATCTCTATTATGTGTAAATCCCTTAATGAGAAAAATCTCCCTGCCAAATCCTCAGCGATACTCAGCTGGGAGGGGGAAATGGGCAAAGAAATTTCCTCTGAGGATTGGTTGGACATGCTTTCTAATATGCACAGGTGCAGAAAGTCTATGGTGGTTAAGGAAACTGTTGTTAAGCTCCATACTAGGTGGTATTACACACTGTCTTAACTGCACAGGTTTTACCCCTTGGTCCCGTAAACTTGCTTCAGAGGATACCCAGACATGGGCACACACCTCTATATTTTCTGGAGCTGTAGGGGGAATAAATCAGTTTGGTAAAGGGGGTCTCCAAAGGTCGCTCTAATCACAGGTATGCCATTGACCCTGACCCACCAAATGTGCTTATTTTTTTCTGAGCTTCCGGGGGTGCCCCCACCCAACCAAAAATTGGCCCACACCTTATTGAGCGCAGTTGGGCAAATGCTCTACATTGGCGCACCCCCAAGAGCCCATGGGATCAGGTTCTGAGGCGTATGGAGGCCATTCAGCTTATGCAAAGGGTGCACCAAACTGTTAAGTATACCATGACTGTATATAATAGAAATGGGAGTCTGTCTGCTTATGGTTTATTTGTGAGTACGCAGACACATGAACATACCTACAGTATATTGCCATGAGGATATGCTTGGTACCCTTGTATTTTTCCTATTTTATCATTCGTTATTTGGAGGTTTTTTTTTTTTCCCCCCCCAATTGTTTTTTGCCCATTCAATACAGGTTCACACTAAATTGTCACCATGGCCAACTTGTTAAAAGGATACCTGGTTGACTTAGATCACTAAATCCCTAAAGCATGGGTGCTCAACCTGTGGCTCTCCAGCTGTTGCAGAACTACATATCCCATAAGGCATTGCAAGGCTGACAGGTAGAAGCATGACTTCCAAAAGCAGAGGCATGATGGGACTTGTTCCGCAACAGCTGGAGAGCCACAGGTTGAGCACCCATGCCCTAAAGGGACAATCGCCACTATTTTGTATGCTGTTTAAAATCTATGTTATATTTGTAACAGACTAACTTGTTATATGCAATATCTGTATAGATATCCATTGTACAAACAGGTATTATTGGCAAAGGGCCCAACAAGAGTCCTGGTGGAATTGTGCACACATACTCAGGTATATATAGTTTTTAATAAGATACCCCCAGGTGAATGCTGCTGCCAAGTTCAGTTGCCAGCTTGGGACACAAGGAAGGCAACACAACGTCCTCATTCAAATCAAAATCGGACAACTTTGGGCAGGAATGATGGACAGGGATGAAGAACCACTTTATTCCTATGGATGACTAAATAGGAACTACAACAGGATAGTGCCGCCAACCCCGATACCCTGCGGCCTGAGGTAATAGCTACCAAGAATGCCACCTAGGCAACGTAGGCAAGGGAATCTCCCAAATATTCTCAAATGGAGGTTTCTAGAGAACCGAGTGCACTAAGCTTAAATCTCATGGCAGCAAACTAAACTGTACAGGTGGAGCCACATGTCGAACCCCCTGAATGAAGGTACGAACTAAAGAGTGTGTGGCTAGGGGTCACTGAAAGAAGATTACCAAGGCAGACACCTGGCCCTTGATGGTACTCAAGGCCAACTTCTGCTCAACGCCCCATTGAAGAAAGACAAAGATCCAAGCCACAGAAAAGGATCGAGGATGAGCGCCAAATCGACTCACACCAAGAATTGTACGCTTTCCATGTAGGATGGTATATCTTTCTGGAAGAAGACTTCCTTGCCTTCACCAGATTAGGGATCACAGATCCAGACAAACCTCTATCCCTCAGTACCTGGCTTTCAATAGCTAAGCCATTAAAACCAGCAACTGTAAAGCAGAATGGTAGATCAGCTCTTGGGACAACTGGTCTTTTCTGAGAGGAAGCCCTCAAGGGACTTTTACGGCCACCAGAATGATTGAAAGAGCCTCGTCCTTGATTCTATGCAGGAACCGTGGAAGAAGCCTGAGCCAAGGATGATGCTGGCCTTATTGTGGCCCTTGGAAGCCTTATGCGTCTGCCGGAGGAACCCGTGACCTTGCCATGAACTTCGGTATCCTCCTGTGGAGCTGAACCTGCTAAAAAGGAGCTGCATGCAGGTCTGTGCAAACAGAACTGTCTTGAAGGTGGACACCACCAGACCCAGAACCTGTATGCAAATAAGGAGAGAGAATTGCCTGTGCGACAGCAGCAGGTAAATCATGGCCTGTGGTTCCTGACGCTTGTCCAGAGACAGAACCACCCTGGTCAGAATTAAAAATCAGGCCTAAGTAATTTGATTCCCTGAACTGGGATAGGCGGGACCTTAGGTAGTTCGGACATCACCTGAACCTTTTCAGGAATTAAATCCACACAAGGAGACTCCGGACCTAAAAACCCTGAAAAGACAGGTGCAGCTCCCCGAATGGATGTCTAATCCAATAGCTCTACTTTGCGCTGGCCAGCTAACCCCTGCCACAGTGTCTAGACGGCTCAGCCCAAGAAAGCCTTACTGATTACCAGTCCAGGACTAACAGAGAAATCTGGACTGATGGATGTAGCCAGGTGTTTTTTTGTTCTGCCTAGTCTTACTCCTGGAAGAGGCAATATAACCATGTAGTTATGATTTATGAAGCGTTGTGTCCTTCGATGAACGAAAGGGAAGATACATTTATTCTAATTATTCAAAAAGAACTGTTGCCATGTTAATGAACGCACACTGATACGGTTAAATTTGGTTTGGGAATCTAGACTTCAGTTAACTCTGGTCACAAAAGGGTTAAATAGTATTTATATGTAAATCTATATGCCAGACTTGCATGATATAAAACTTTGATATGTGCATTACAAAATGAAAAGTGATGCTGAATAAAGTAGAAGGACATTGTGTGGTCAATCCAAAATTCTTGCAGAAGAAAAGTTGCTAAATGTTGCTACTTCCAGAAACACTGGTTGACAAAGCAGCCCAGAGAATATTTGTAGACTGCATTTAGGTGAAACAAATTTACACAAAGAGAAAAACTATAGCACTGAAATGTAAAAAAGGAAGAAAAAAAATCCTAAAAGCATAAAAAAAAGTAGTACAAAATATTCTACATGGCAGAACATCCAGATGGAAAAGCCATTGAAAAAGTGCCTAGAAAGACATATGAAGTCATAGAAAGCATGCTGGCACTCACAAACCCTTAAAAACAAGAGCATATGAAGAATCAAAGGACACATTTGCTCAGAACAAGTTCACAGACAACAGTACAGCACTTGGTAAAATGCAATTATACTAAATGCGGACATGCTTTTTCTAATGAAATGGGCTCATTGGGCACTTCTGGAACCATATAGGAAAAATGTAGAGTTACCCACATACTGAACAGAATCAATATAAGAGAAGGATTCACCTTATTTTTGACTGCACTGTAGCAGGTAATGGGATACAATACATTTAAACTAGTTAGAAACACATTCTCATGTAACATTTAGGCTTTTATTCTGTGCTGGGGAAAAAAACACAAGCTTGGGACTCAAAATGTTATGATTTTAGGAAAATATGAGATTTTTTTTTTATTTTTTTTTTTTTTTTTTTTTTTTAATATGGATATTGGAGACCATGCAAAGGCAAATTTGTAATGATGGACTTTTTGTTATAGACATCATAAGTTGTTTCCAAACTATTAATGCATGCAGTGAAACGAATATCAAATCTCAATATTAAAGTTCCAAACTCTCTGCAGATGAATAGGTCAGAGATGCAGTAAACTTGAAGTCTGAAAATGCAAATCTCAGAAAATTAAAGTGATTGTAAAGTCTTTTTTTTTTTTTTTAAACACACAGGTTATACTTACCTCTTCAGTGCAGTTGGTTTTGCACAGAGCAGCCCAGATCCTCCTCTTCGCGGGGTCCTCCATTTCTGCTCCTGGTCCCTCCCTTCTATGGAGTGCCCCCACAGCAAGCAGCTTAATATGGGGGCACCCGAGTCCAGCTGTAGCTCTGTGTGTCTGAACTGACACAGGGAGCTGCCATTCAGCCCCGCCCCCTCTCTCTCCAGATTGGCTCACTGACTTTGATTGACAGCCACGGAACCCAATGGCAACATGGCTGTATCTCAGCCAATCAGGAGAGAGAGTCCCGGATGGCCGGGGGACTCGAGGACATCGCTGGACAAAGAGAGGGCATAGGTAGGTATTAGGGGATGCTGGGGAGGCTGCTAGACACAGAAGGCTTTTCATCTTAATACATAGATTCAAAGTTCCATTTGCCATAGGTTTGGCAAACCCAGGAAAAAGCCACTGAATCCAAATGGAGCTGGATGCTGTTGAAGTCTATGGGAGCTGAACTTGTTATTTTTTTTTTTTTTTTTTTCTGGCCATTTCAACGGAGGATATGTACTGATGACCAAAAACTTATGTGTACCAGAAAAAAGAGACAAAGTATTTTGATGCAACTCAAAAGACACAATGAAAACACTTCCTCTAAAAGCTAGTTCACACTGATTCGATGCCAGACACTGTATGCGATTAGCAATGCATTGCTGTGCAGATCACATGCGAAATCTGTACGATGCAAATTCAGCCTGTACGGCTGAATTTGCATTTCATTCGGACCAAACTCATGCAGGACCCTTTTGTCCAGAATCAGATCGCATTGATGTTCACACCCATGCGATCCGATTACTGTCCGAATTCACTACAATCCGACCTGGGGGTGTCATTGACTTTGTATTGACACCCGCATCGAGAGGGCAGTATGAACTTTCGGCGATTCAGGTGCAACGTGGGAACCCGTACTGGATTCACAGGGTTTCCCGCATCACACCAGTGTCAACTGGCTCTAAATGTCAGATCTCCACCATCTTCTGTTCTGAACAAAACCAATTAAAACAGCGAACTCAAAGTGATCTGAAGGACAACTTCTAGCTCATTTCTTGCACAAGCAGAGCAGATGCTTTACTCATTAGACCTATCATAGGCCAGGAATTACAGTATATACCCATAAACCCATGTTTGACATAGAATTCCCCATAGAGTCACAAGTTCCATATCATGTACTGATGAAAAGCTTTAGATCCATATGCAGTGAGGAATAAAACACTCCTGGATGGTCAGTCAAATGACAAGTCTTTACCATACAGATGTAAAAACCAAAACCCCTTTTTTTTTTAACATACTGTACTTTAGGTAAATACTATTGAATGGTTGCAATAAAAGTTTTTAATGTGTATCACATTCTATTGTTTTCTTAAATAGTACTCATTTTGTTCTATAACTTGTTAAAAAAATATACTGTATAGTAATACAGGAGAAGGGTATACAGGAGAAGAGTATCCAGTGTGAAAGAAATCGCATACATTCAGATTTACAATAAACTCCCCGGGGCCATTATATTATGTAGAGGTCACAGGTTGAGCGAGATGCTCCTTAAATCTGACAGTGCAGGCAGCCTGTAAGAGATAGATAAGAGAACACTGATCCCGCTTTAACCCTGGCAAGGTTAAATATGGGCAAACTCTACCAGAGGCTCAAAAATAGACACAGAGAATATATGAGATAGAACCATCATATTGAAAGATAGATAGGGGTGTGTGTGTATATCATATATATATATATATATTATATATATATATATATATATATATATATATATATATATATATATATATATATATATATATATATATATATATATATATATACATATATATATATATACATACATACACACACACACACATATTATATATATATATATACACACACACATACTGTATGTATATATATATATATATTATATATACAGTGGGTACGGAAAGTATTCAGACCCCCTTAAATTTTTCACTCTTTGTTATATTGCAGCCATTTGCTAAAATCATTTAAGTTCATTCTTCTTCCTCATGAATGTACACATAGCACCCCATACTGACAGAAAAACACAGAATTGTTGACATTGTTGCAGATTTATTAAAAAAGAAAAACTGAAATATCACATGGTCCTAAGTATTCAGACCCTTTGCTAAGTATTTAGTAGAAGCCCCCTTTTGATCTAATACAGCCAGGAGTCATTTTGGGAAAGATGCAACAAGTCTTTCACACCTGGATTTGAGGATCCTCTGCCATTCCTCCTTGCAGATCCTCTCCAGTTCTGTCAGGTTGGATGGTAAACGTTGGTGGACAGCCATTTTTAGGTCTCTCCAGAGATGCTCAATTGGGTTTAAGTCAGGGCTCTGGCTGGGCCATTCAAGAACAGTCACGGAGTTGTTGTGAAGCCACTCCTTCGTTATTTTAGCTGTGTGCTTAGGGTCATTGTCTTGTTGGAAGGTAAACCTTCGGCCCAGTCTGAGGTCCAGAGCACTCTGGAGAAGGATTTGTCCAGGATATATCTGTACTTGGCCGCATTCATCTTTCCCTCTATTGCAACCAGTCGTCCTGTCCCTGCAGCTGAAAAACACCCCCACAGCATGATGCTGCCACCACCATGCTTCACTGTTGGGACTGTATTGGACAGGTGATGAGCAGTGCCTGGTTTTCTCCACACATACCGCTTAGAATTAAGGCCAAAAAGTTCTATTTTGGTCTCATCAGACCAGAGAATCTTATTTCTCACCATCTTGGAGTCCTTCAGGTGTTTTTTAGTAAACTCCATGCGGGCTTTCATGTGTCTTACACTGAGGAGAGGCTTCCGTCGGGTCACTCTGCCATAAAGCCCCGACTGGTGGAGGGCTGCAGTGATGGTTGACTTTCTACAACTTTCTCCCATCTCCTGACTGCATCTCTGGAGCTCAGCCACAGTGATCTTTGGGTTCTTCTTTACCTCTCTCACCAAGGCTCTTCTCCCCCGATAGCTCAGTTTGGCCGGTCGTCCCAAACGTCTTCCATTTGAGGATTATGGAGGCCACTGTGCTCTTAGGAACCTTAAGTGCAGCAGAAATCTTTTTGTAACCTTGGCCAGATCTGTGCCTTGCCACAATTCTGTCTCTGAGCTCTTCAGGCAGTTCCTTTGACCTCATGATTCTCATTTGCTCTGACATGCATTGTGATCTGGAAGGTCTTATATAGACAGGTGTGTGGCTTTCCTAATCAAGTCCAATCAGTATAATCAAACACAGCTGTACTCAAATGAAGATGTAGAACCATCTCAAGGATGATCAGAAGAAATGGAAAGCACCTGAGTTAAATATATGAGTGTCACAGCAAAGGGTCTGAATACTTAGGACCATGTGATATTTCAGTTTTTCTTTTTTAATAAATCTGCAACAATGTCAACAATTCTGTGTTTTTCCGTCAATATGGGGAGCTGTGTGTACATTCATGAGGAAGAAGAATGAACTTAAATGATTTTAGCAAATGGCTGCAATATAACAAAGAGTGAAAAATTTAAGGGGGTCTGAATACTTTCCGTACCCACTGTGTATATATATATATATATATACACACACACACACATACACTCACCTGCCACTGCAGGCAAAGAAAACTGACTGCATTGTATTCTATATGTTCATTTGCGTCCACGTGCATTAAGCATTTTGATCCAGCAATTAAAGAGGAAACCCACATTTCAGCTTTAAGGGAAAATGTTTAACATACAAAGCTATGGTATACTCTACAGTTCCCCTTTCAAATGTTCTTTATTTCTAGTTCAGGCAAAACCAGTAGAAGTTTCCAAGACATACACTTAACCTCTTGCTGACTGCGCACAGTATATTTACTGCGGCAGTTAGCCCCGGCCAGGCAGAGTGACGTAGATCTACGTCGCTAGCCTGTCACCGGGTTTTGAGCCAATAGCGGGCAAGCGCGCGCCCGCTGAGGCTCATTCACAGACGAGTGTGGGCGTGTGACCGGCGGACCCGATGTCCGCCGGTCACACTACGATCGTCGGTAGAGCTGGAGAAAGGCGGGCGGCTGATGTAAACAAGCCGCCTGTCATTCTCCCCTGTGTAAAAATGGAGATCAGACGGTTCTATGATCGTAGTGTCTTTTTGCTGATGACACAAAGATATGTAACAGGGTTGATGTTCCTGGAGGGAAACGCCAAATGGAAAAGGATTTAGGAAAACTAGAAGAATGGTCAGAACTCTGGCAACTGAAATTTAATGTGGATAAGTGCAAGATAATGCACCTGGGGTATAAAAACCCAAGGGCAGAATATAGAATATTTGACACAGTCCTGACCTCAGTATCTGAGGAAAGGGATTTAGGAGTAATTATTTCAGAAGACTTAAAGGTGGGAAGACAATGTAATAGAGCAGCACGAAATGCCAGCAGAATGCTTGGATGTATAGGGAGAGGTATAAGCAGTAGAAAGAGAGAAGTGCTTATGCCGCTGTACAGAACACTGGTGAGACCTCACTTGGAGTATTGTGCGCAGTACTGGAGGCCATATCTCCAGAAGGATATAGATACTCTAGAGAGAGTTCAGAGAAGAGCTACTAAACTAGTACATGGATTGCAGGAAAAAACTTACCAGGAAAGGTTAAAGGACCTTAACATGTATAGCTTGGAAGAAAGAAGAGACAGAGGGGATATGATAGAAACGTTTAAATACATAAAGGGAATCAACTCGGTAAAGGAGGAGAGCATATTTAAAAGAAGAAAAACACAGTTTTAAATTAGAGGGGCAAAGGTTTAAAAGTAATATGAGGAAGTATTACTTTACTGAGAGAGTAGTGGATGCATGGAATAACCTTCCTGCAGAAGTGGTAGCTGCAAATACAGTGAAGGAGTTTAAGAATGCATGGGATAGGCATAAGGCTATCCTTCATATAAGATAGGGCCAGGGACTATTCATAGGATTCAGATATATTGGGCAGACTAGATGGGCCAAATGGTTCTCATCTGCCGACACATTCTATGTTTCTATCTCTGTTTTTACAATAGGAGACATGTCCCATCACAGTTAGAAACCCGCCCCTAGGACACACTTAACCCCTCCCTCTCCAATACAGTTAACCCCTTCCCTGCCAGTGTCATTTTTACAGTAACAGTGCATATGTATAGCACTGATTATTGCAGTAATGTCACTGGTACCCCCAAAAGTGTCAAAAATGTCAGTCAAGGGTCCGATCTGTCCGCCGCAATGTCGCAGTACCACAAAAAAAAAAAAAAAAAAAATCGCAGATCGCCGCCATTACTCGTTAAAAAAAAAACATCAAAAATGACAAAAATCTTTCCCTTTGTTAGTAAACGCGATAACTTTTGCGCAAACCAAACAAAATACGCTTTTTGCGATTTTTTTTACCAAACATATGTAGCATAAAACAAATTGGCCGAAAATGTTAAAAAAATTTAGATTTTTACATTTTTTTGGGGGGGAATTTCATTTAAAAAAAAAAGTGAAAAATAGTTATTTTTGCAAAATTTACACTCTTTTTTTGTTTATAGCGCATGATTAAAAAAATCGCACAGGTGATCAAATACCACCAAAAGAAAGCTCTGTTTGTGGGAAAAAAAGGACGTGAAATTCGTTTAGGTACAGCGTCGCATGACCGCGCAATTGTCCGTTAAAGTAAAAAAAAAAAAAAAAAAAAAAAAAAAAAAAAAATCGCAAAAAAACCCCTGGTCAGGAAGGGGGTAAAATCTTCCAGGGCTTAAGTGGTTAAATAAAAACATTTCAAGAACTAGAAGGTCATAAATTACTCTGCTGACAATCATTTCACGCATTCTGAATTTGTGTTAATTTGGCAATTTACGTGCACATATTCTATTAACAGGAAATATCGGCTTATTCTTCACTCTTAAATCACTGGGGTATCACACAGATCCCTGATGTCCACACAAAATCATGTGTGGTAAGGGTGTCTCCAAAACAGCAAATATTTGTTTTTGGTTTTTTTCAAATGTGCGGCATGGCTGGTATGTGAAAATGATTAACAGAACATGTTTCACCCATACCATACAAAACAATATAGGGGTTCCTGGAAACAATTTCACAAATGCTGGTATTCGGCCAGTAACTGTAGAAAAGAAATGCACACAGCTTTCATATTTAGACACATTTATAATAAACAAAGGAACAGAAAGAGCAAGCAGATATATTGGGAGACCATTTATATGGTTTATTTTATGAATTATTATAAAGACATGACACATGCGCATATTAAGAGCATATTAGGAAAAATCTGAGAAATCCAATCCACATTTGCCATGTGTATACAAAAAAAGAAAAAAAAGAATTCCAAGAATATAGTAGTGGAGGTTGAATAAAGACAACAGTCCATCCAGTTCAACCTGTGTAGGTGTGTGTCAGTGGCGTGATCATTTCCCATAATCCTGAATGTTGTGATCTGTGAGATGCACGTCCAATAGTCTTTTAAAAGTAGTCATACTCCCCGCAGCTACCACCAATTGTGGAAGAGAGTTCCACATTCTCACCGCCCTTACAGTGAAGCCCTTACGCAGCTTAAGGTTAAACTGCCTCTCCTCTAATCTCATTTTGTGGCCACGTGTCCTCTTGCACTCCTTTAGACTAAATAGTTTTTTTTTCCTATGCTGCAATCACCATTGAGGTATTTGTAAATCGTGTCCCCTCTTAGGTTCCTCTCCAAGGGAAAAAAATTAAGCGCTTGTAAATCGCACCTCGTAATTAAGGTCCTCCAATTCCCCAATTAGTTTAGTTGCCCTTCTTTGGACTCTCTCCAGCACATTCCTTCAGAGGATTGGTGACCAGAACTGGACAGAATACTCCAAATGTGGGCGGACCAGGGTTTTATAAAGTGGTAGGATTATAGCTTTATCTCTGGAATATATCCCCTTCCTTATGCATGCTAATATTCTGCCGGCTTTGGCGGCTGCAGCTTGACATTGCATGCTATTGCTTAGTCTATCTATCTACTAGAACCCCCAAATGCTTCTCCATCCTGGATTCCCCCAGTGTTTCCCCCCTAGAGCATAATTTTGCATTTGTTTTTTGCCCCTAACTGCAATACCATACATTTCTCTACATTAAAGCTCATTTGCCATGTAGTTGCCCACTCTGTTATTTTGGACGTACAGAAACACAGCGCGATTGCACTTTATGCATTTTATCAACGATTATAGTTTATATTTCGCACCATTGCACTTCATGGTTATCGCATGTAAATTTATGATATTTTATTATTTTTATTTACATTATTGCAAGCGCTGTGTTTCTGTACATCTATTTTTCTGAGTCTTTACTTGGTGAGCAGCAGCTGCAAATATACACTTCACCAATTTTTTCACATATATCATTTTGTAGTTCCAAGCGCGGGTTTATAATTTTTGTATCATCACTCCATTTTGTTCAGGTCATTCTATATAGTTTCTATACCTTGATGAGAAGTTATCGCCCTGCCTATTTTTGTATAATCCGCGAAAACTGAGATTGAGCTAATGATTCGGTCGTCTATGAAAAAATTGAACAAAATTGGTCCCAGGACTGAGCCTTGGGGGACCCCACTTACCACTCCAGACCAGTTTGAGTAAGTGTTATTTATCACCACCCCTTTGGACACGGCCATGTAACCAGTTTTCTATCCAAGAACAAACCTTGTTGTCAATGCCTGCAAACCTTAGTTTGTAGATTAAGCATTTGTGGGGAACTGTATTGAATGCTTTAGCAAAATCAAGATACACCACATCCACAGGTCTTAGCTCACAGCTCACCTCCTCGTAAAATGCTAACAGATTGGTTTGGCAAGAACGTCCTTTTGTGAATCGATGCAGATTACTGCTGATGATACTGTTGACTTTAGCAAATTCTTGGATATAGTCCCTTACCATCCCTTCCAATAATTTACATACAATTGATGTCAGGCTGACCGGCCTATAGTTTCCCGGAATATCCCTCCTCCCTTTTTTTTAATATTGGTATCACATTAGCTTTGTCTGTGAAGATTAGGAACAACGGTCTAGATATAACCCTACTGAGTTCCTTGAGTACTCTCGGTTGGAAGCCATCCAGTCCTGGTGATTTAATAGTGTTAATGTTATAAAGTATTTTCTTTGATTTCATCCTCGGTTAGCCCCTGCGGCAAGTCCTGTGATGATGTACTAACCATAAAGTCATGGTCAGCATACCCCTTCTTTTCGTGTGTAAAAACCGAGGCGAAGAAAGTATTTAGCACAGTTGCCTTCTGTGTCCTTTGTAACCATCCTCCCACCATGGTTAATTATGTGTGCAACATGCTCTGACCTCGCTTGTTTGCCATTAATATATTTCTTAGGGTTTTTTTTTACCCTCCTCTGCTATGTGTCTCCAAGTCATTTTTAGTCATCCTGATTTTGTTTTTACATTTCTTGTTAGATTCTATGTATTGGTGGAAAGCCGATAATCTCCCCTCTGATTTATATTTCTTAAAGGTCATTTTTTTCGCTCTAATAAGCATTTTTACATTACGGTTTAGCCACCCTGGTTTTAGCTTTGCTCTTTTATATTTATTTCCCAATGGAATGCATAGGTTATACTTTTGTTTAATACGTTCCTAAAGCATTACCATTTTTCCTCCGTGTCCAATGTTCCTAGAGTTAGGTCCCAATTTATGTTCTCTATTATTGAATACATTTTAGGAAAGTTTGCCTTCTGAATTTAAGGGTCCTTATGTTCCCCTCGTGCTTTGTTGTCCTATGGTTTACTCTAAATGTGATCATCCTGTGATCGCTAGAACCCAAGTTGTCCCGTACTTTTACATCAGAGATTAGACCCTGAATCGTTCGTAATTAATAGATGTAGCAATGCATTATTTCTAGTAGGAGAATCCACCAACTGAGACATGTAGTTGTCCTGTAAGACATTCATGAAATGAATGAATATTTTTACACGGTTCTATTGGTTCAGCTTGGAGCAATGTATCTAAGTATATACCATTTTAAGGCGTTCTTTCTTTCATTCACAGCACAGGCACCATTCAGATACTGCTTTGCATTTTCTGATTTAATGCAAAGCATTTAGATGGGTTGGAGAAACAGGGTGCTGTCGTCCGCTCAAAATTGAGATGGTTGTTTACAGGAAAGTGAGCTCAAGTAGATCATCCGTCATCTCTTAGGACAATAAAATTCTAGGAGGTAAATGTACAAAAGAGGTGCACAAACCTTGAGCATCAATATAGACATGCTTTAAAGTGATACTAATTTATTTTTTTGGTTCGAAACAACAAAAAACTTATTATACTAACCTGCTCTGTGCAGTGGCTTTGCACAGAGCAGCCCAGATCCTCCTCTTCTTGGGTCCTTCTTCAGCTCTCCTGGCCCCTCCCTCCATCTGAGCCCCCCCAGAGCAAGCAGCTTGCTATGGGAGCACCCGAGATGAGCCGTTGCTCTGTATCCATTCAGGCACGGAGCTACGGTTCAGCCCCAACCCTTTTCTCTCCTCATTGGTTCACTTAATTTGATTGCCAGGAGCGGGAGCCAGTGGCACCCGCTGCTGTGTCTCAGCCAGGACATCAGATCACGAGGTAGAGTCCCGGACAGCAGAGTCTCTCATGCAACATCACTGGAGCGAGATGGGGACCAGTATTAGGGGGGCTGCTGCACACAGGTGTTTTTATCTTCATGCATAGAATGCATGAAGGAAAAAAAAAAACCTGTCTTTTGAACCACTAATGATTAAAAAAATAATTTGTAATGGACGTTTGTAATTGGCCCATAAAAGTGTCCAATACAGCCACTCTTGGCCAGTGGTGGAGTAGTCATATGAAGCCGATGGAGGCAAAGCCACTGCAAGCATTCACCAGAGGACCTGCTCTTGGGATGGTGAGAAGCAGAATCCTCCGAGCTGAGTAGTATAATCTACAGCATCCACCTCTGGGGTTCTTGTCACAAGCGATGCAGTTCAAAGATGTCTTCTACTTTGTCAAGCTCACTTTCCGATAGGTGGCTATTCCAGTTTTAAACAGATCGCTCACATGGAGGGCCTCCACCACCAGAAATTACAATATCTTGATAAGCCAAGTGGCTCCATTGTGAATAATAAAATGACCCTCTCTTATTTGTCACACATGGTTGATAAAACACAAGGTAGTTGTACCCTTTATTTTCAGTGTACTCTACTTAATGGAGACAATTGTCTTGAGCAAAACTAAGAATGCCACAAGATATAAGGAACCAGCATATGACTTAAAGTACAGCTAAAAGACAATTTTTTTTTATTCTTATTTTTTTTTAAGTTTTGGATAGAACGAAGAGGGATTAGAACGTTGGTCAGGTTGTTATTACGGTCTGTGCCCCAGTTATGGAGATTCACCCTCTCTATTTGGCCGGTTAACCATTATCATTAAAAGTAAAAGAAAATCCTAAATGTTGGGTTGTCCCCAGAAAAGTAAGAGGGGAAAATCTTCCAATGGGGACATTAGCTCTAGTGACTTGGGGGGAGGGGGGTGTCCCTAAGAAATTCCCTTAATTTGCAGGGATTTCCTCTTGCTTCCTGTTTGGCTATGGGACAGTAAATTAAGGGAAATCTCTGCAATAAAACAGATTTGGTGAAAAAAAAAAAAAAAAAAACCTGACATGGGATTATATTCCTCCCTTACTCTATCCAAAATGAAGTTTTGCCTATAGTTCTACTTTAACGTGTCTACAACCATATAGCATACAAATACTAGTTTTAAGTGAAGTTGGTTATATTTGGTGATCTGCAGAGTTCCTAAAAATAATTTTGTTTACATTTTTTTTCCCCTAACCACCCTAATTCCAGCATGTTGCACCACCCTTTTCAGGCCATTTTCAGTGCTGCGATAGTATTTGACGGACATTACTTGGCTTTGCAATGTAACT
The DNA here is from genome assembly GCF_965119305.1 of Pelophylax lessonae. NCBI lineage: Eukaryota > Metazoa > Chordata > Amphibia > Anura > Ranidae > Pelophylax > Pelophylax lessonae. The sequence continues at coordinate 116,094,014 of NC_138771.1, forward strand.
AAATGAACTTTATATCATGTTTGGGACAGATTAAGCTTTCTTTTGGTGTTATTTTGGCAACCACTGCTTTTTGTTTTGATCAAGAAAAAAAATAGCCCATACATTGAAAAAAAAAAAAAAAGTCTGTTTCTTGTACTTTTGATCAAACAAAATATCAAATACATACAGTGGTAAAAATACATTTTTGATCCCCTGCTGATTTTGTAAGTTTGCCCACTTACAAATAAATGAAGGGTCTATAATTTTTATTTATAGGTGTATTTTAAATGATAGAAACAGATTATCAACCAAAAATCCTGAAAAACACATGATGCAAATGTTATACATGGAGTTGCAGTTCAGTGAGTAAAATAAGTATTTGTTCACTTACCAATCAATAATTCTGGCTCCCACAGTTGGCTACAGTATATGCTCATGTGGTACACAGATTAGTCCTGTCAATTTAAGAAGGAGCTCCTAACACCTCTCCACAGAAAATCTTTCATCTATTCAAATCTCAACATCATGGGCAAAACCAAAGAGCTGTCAAAGGAGGCCAGGGGCAAGATTGTAGACCTAGACAAGGCTGGAATGGGCTACAAGACCATCAGCAAGAAGCTTGGTGAGAAGGAGACAACAACTGTTGGAGGGATTATTTGCAAAAGGAAGAAATACAAATTAACCATCAATCACCCTTGGTCTGGAGTTCCATGCAAGATTTTGCCTCATGGAGTAAGGATGATTATGAGAAAAGTGAGGGATCAGCCCATAACTACACGGGAGGAGCTTGTGAATTATCTCCAGGCGGTTGGGACCACAGTCACAAGACAAACCATTGGTAACACAATGCGCCGCCATGGATTGAAACCCTACAGCACCCGCAAGGTCACCCTTCTCAAGAAAGCACATATACAGGCCCGTCTGAAGTTTGCCAATGAGCATCTAAATGATTCAGAGAAGGATTGGGTGAAAGTGCTGAGATCAGTTGAGGCAAAAATTGCGCTCTTTGGTATTAGCTTGACTCGCTGTTGGAAGCAAAATGCTGACTATAAACCTTGTTCACTGTCCCTGCATTAAGCCTACGCTAAGCAATGCAGATTTGCGCACCTGGTCTGAATTAGCCCTTAAAAGAAGTGACCGTAATGCACCAGACACAGAACATTTATGTGGATGAGCCCTCCACCCCCATAGAATACATTTTGGTTCAAAGTCTATACAGTGGGGAAATTTAATTATTTGATCCCCTGCAGATTTTTTAAACCAACTTACAAAGGAATGAAGTCTATAATTTTTATCAAATGTGTATTTTAAATGATTGAGACAAAATATCAACCAAAAATCCAGAAAAAAAAAAAAAAAAACACGATGCAAATGTTCTAAATTGAGTTCCAGTTCAGTGAGTAAAAACTATTTATTTGATCTCCAATCAAAACATGACTTTGTATTTGGTGGAGAAAGTCTTATTGGAAAGCACAGAGATAGGAGGTTTATTGTAGTTAACAGATTTGCACAAATCTCAGGAGGGATTTTAGTCCACTCTTCTTTACATATCTTCTCTAAATACTTAAAGTGGTTGTAAAGTCGCTTTTTCTACTAACTAGAACCCCCTCAGTTATATCAGGTTATATCGCTCAATGCCTATGTTTTTTAAAAATGATGCGGGGCAATACCTCATTTTGCAGCGCCGCTGTCAGCTGATGTTGCGGCGCTCTCCTACCCCGCGCTGAGGACTGCAGAGGGAAGGGCTGAGTGTTCGGGGTCATTATGTTGGAATACTGCCATGCATCCCAGTCTCTGAAAGAAGGGGATCATTTTCTGCTTCAGTCACAGTACATGTTGGCATTCATGGTTCCTTCAATGAACTGTAGCTCCCCAGTGCCAGCAGCACTCATGCAGCCCCAGACCATGACACTCCCACCACCATGCTTGACTGTAGGCAAGACACACTTGTCTTTGTACTCCTTACCTTGTTGCCGCCACACATGCTGGACACCATCTGAACCAAATAAGTTTATCTTGGTCTCTTTAGACCACAGGACACGGTTCTAGTAATCCATGTCCTTAATCTGCTTGCCTTCAGCAAACTGTTTGCAGGCTTTCTTGTGCATCATCTTTAGAAGAGGCTTCCTTCTGGGATGACAGCCATGCAGACCAATTTGATGCAGTGTACGGCGTATGGTCTGAGCACTGACAGGCTGACCCCCCCACCCCTTCAACCTCTGCAGCAATTCTGGCAGCACCCATACGTCTATTTCCAAAAGACCACCTCTGGATAGGACGCTGAGCACATGCACTCAACTTCTTTGGTCGACCATGGCGAGGCCTGTTCTGAGTGGAACCTGTCCTGTTAAACCGCTTTATGGTCTTGACCACTGTGCTGCAGCTTAGTTTCAGGGTCTTGACAATCTTCTTATAGCCTAGGCCATCTTTATGTAGAGCAACACTTCTTTTTTTCAGATCCTCAGAGAGTTCTTTGCTGTGAGATGCCATATTGAACTTCCAGTGACCAGCAAGAGAGCGAGAGCGATACCACCACATTTAACACACCTGCTTCCCATTTACACCTGAGACCATATAACACTACACGTCACATGACACTGGGGAGGGAAAATGGCTAATTGGGCCCAGTTTTGGACATTTTTAATTAGGGTGTACTCACTTTTGTTGCCAGCGGTTTAGACATTAATGGCTGTGTGTTGAGTTATTTTGAGGGGACAGAAAATGTACACTGTTATACAAGCTGTACACTCACTACTTTACATTGTAGCAAAGTGTCATTTCTTCAGTGTTGTCACATGAAAAGATATAATAAAATATTTACAAAAATGTGAGGGGTGTACTCACTTTTGTGAGATACTGTATATATATATTTTTAATGTACATGATTTATAATTATATGTGAAAATAGGGATTGGTTATCACAACGATCACAAGACAAAGAGCCACTCTGATTGGCTTGGTGCATTTTGCCTGTGATCTGAGCTGTCTAATGAAAGCAGGATTACAGGCGTTGGGAACAAGCCTGATGCCTTTGTAGTAAGAATGCTTTCAAATGTCCAAGATCAGAACAGTATGTCTCCCAACTGGTCATTTTATTACAAAGGTCTGTCAGTGGGTTGCTAAAGAATATTAGCATAATTGCACCATTACAAATGGAACTCTCACTACCCCTACCCCATATATATTTGCTATAGAAGATTCAAACTGAAAAATGTCAATAACAGTGAGGGCAACAAATTACAGTTTGAAAATGACACATACCCTTTCAAGAATTAACACCGGTTACGGAAAAAGACTGATTCTGACGAACGCAAGTTAAAAAAAAAAAAACTCCTGCAGTATCGAAATCATGGCTATATTTTTGTTGCCACTTCATAACCCATCAAATTCGTTACTACTGAGGTAAAACCTCAGTGTTCAGCAACTGGCACATTCTGCTTTGCAAGGATCCAGGGATATTGTTAATTCTAAGCACAGCTGGTGGCCCCTCACCATTCAGCTGAGTAACACTTTTCAGAGGTGACAGACTGCCCAATCAGAAAGCCAGTAAATGCTGAGGACATTCTAATGAGAGGAAAATGGGCAGCAAAGGGAATTACCGGCATCTCAAAAGATATATTCAACTAAATGAAAGCTGAAATTTTATCCATGCTGCATAAACTAATTTGACAGAAGAAAGTACAGCTTGTGTTTCCCCTTCCCACTTCCTTGTTAAGCGCTCTGCATTGGATTTTTTATTTTTTGCTTTTACAATTAAATAATTACACCTTCATGAGAATATTAAAATTACTGTTCTGTTTTTTCCTGTACCTATCTGAGTCAATGCCAGCAGCTTGCGCAGCTGGAAATACATTCCTTCTACAGGAGTCCCTAAAATATTTGGCAAAAAACATGATGAGTAATATGCATGTCTTATGAAAAAGATACCTCTGCTTTTCTTTTAGACATGAACATTACGGTTTAGGTAAAGTTATCTAGGCAATATGGTTTCCAAAAAGTCTGTTTAACACCTTTGAATCACCAGGAACACAGCTAAGCATATAGTATAAATACCATTTGCTTGTTTTAATAAAAGTTTACCTTTTATGTGTAGTGGTGATGGGGGATTGGGGGGGGGGGGGGGTTACGGCTTTAATCACGTTAGTTGTATAATAGGGTGTTTGTTTCTCATTACCTGGAGGCAGGTTTTGCTAGAAATCTTGCTGTACCTCTCTCATAGTTGCAGGTAACTGTCCTGAGTGTCGGTCTTCCTTCCAAGGTTAACAGAAGCTACTGCTACAGAAAAGAAAAGAAAAAAGGATGGCGCTCTGGCGTGCATGAATAGAGTGAAACACCCCAAATAAAGTTCACGTAGAACTTGACAAAGCTACATTGTAGCGAAACATGTATTTGTGGCAACGGGAGGCTCCACAGAAGTGAGTGCACCACTTTCCCCGTTCCGTCCGGCTTCTTGTCTGTCTCCGCGGCTGACCTCCGGCCCCCTTTTGTGACGTCATCCGAGTGTGGCTCCCGGTGTTCACGGCAGACACAGCGGGAGTCCAACACATTGGCTCTGGTCTTCGGAAGCGGCCACACACTGGACCGTGCGAGCCTTCACAATCGGGAACCGGCTTTTTTCCATCAGAGAGTGCCCCCTTCTCCCCTCCATCGGGATCTAGAGGTACTTGCGTCCCATGACTTTCACCAGGGATTTTTAGGAGATACAGAGGCTTCAAGGTCCGGCTGGAAAGTATGCAATTTGTTTATATTTTACCCTGGATGTGCATAATAAATTTTCTAAGACTACGTGAACTTTATTTGGGGTGTTTCACTCTATTCATGCACGCCAGAGCGCCATCCTTTTTTCTTGTTTGAACTTTTCCATACACCATCCTGTGTCAAGGATTAGGCGATCAGCAGTGCAGCTTATACATTGTTAATACAGTTTTGTATTCTCTGGGCAACGACAGTACAGGAACATTTTGCCCAGGATTAGCGCCTGAACCTTTTTTGTGTTGCTACAGAAAAGAACCATGCCATCCACCAGCCCCCTTCCACCCTCTCCGCCATTCACAGAACCCATATCACTATACTTCCACAATACATCACTTTTGCGAATGTGCAGTGGAATACTCTAATTCAACTGCTCTACTTCCCATTTACAGAAGGTGATGCAATGTGGGAGTATAGTAATACAAGTTCATTGAGCAGCAGAGAGAGGAAGGTGGGTTGTGCAACATTTCTCTATAGCAACAATTGCTGTTAAACTTCACGGCACTGGAAGACAGCCACTCAGGCCAGCAGCCTTCAGGTAATGGGATAAACATTACACATAACTATTCAAAAAAACAAAAAACAGAAAATCTTACCTGTACAACCAGACAGGTAATGCACATACTTTACTACTTAAAAGTGTGTGTGTATAACAAAAACTTTTTACCCCATTTTAGATAGAGAAGTTTGAATCCCAGTTTTTTTGGTTTTGGTACGAATAGTGAACAGAACATTCAGAAAGGCTGACGCTCCCCAGTGGGACAGACCGCAATACAATACAAACTTGACAGGGGGGGTTCTAAACCTTACCAGCTACCAGAGGTTTGCATATGACAAGACTGGCAAAAATTTAAAATCCGCTGGCAAGTAAACAGGACACACATTTATTTTTTACCTGTGTATCTAGCTGTCGGAATTTTAAAAGCAAAGGGCATTTTGGTACATTATGCTGGAGCATGCTGTAGAGACATGTGAACTTTTCCTTTTTTTTTATTTTATTTTACATGGTGCTGCCTACCAGAAGAAACACCCATCTTGTTGTAACATATACCACAAAATTGAAAAAGAAAGTTGGCATTATAACCTTATTGATGTTTTTTGTATGCAGATAACTCAAATTGTCATATTGAAACATACCAGACATTAGTTGCAATCTATGCCTTTGCAGCTCTAGCCACAAATGAAGTACTTATTCACCGAGTCCCTGACAACACTTTCCATTGTCCAAATGAACAGTTTGAAAGTTTTCTAATCGAGATAATCGTATTACTCCTAAGTTGTTACCACAGTTTTGCAGTCCAGGATTAGAGGTATCAAGCTTGGTCAACTCTTCTACCATTTTATTCTATTTATATGTGCAGTTATATTTTTCATTTATTGTGTCATTAAATATTTTATTCCCCCATATGTGACTTGGTACATTTTTTAACGATTTACTGCTTATAATCAAAAGTTAGTGCACTGATTATATGAATATTCATTACGTATTTGATAATATATTTTTGTAGCTGCTGAGCACAATCATGGTTTGTCATCTTTTTCATTAAGTATTTATCAGATTGGCACAGGTTTGTAATTAGGGTTTAGCACATTGTTTTGTGGTGGGATTAGTATGTATTTAGTGGTTTCCCTATGAAGTTTAACTTTCACAATCATGTAACCTGTTACTGCTATTCCATAGTGTGAAATGATTCTCTTTATATTTGGTACAGGGTAAATACAGTGCTCAGAAGGATTTTTTGATATATATAGTAGAAATATTTTAAATTCCTAATACAGTTTAGCGTTTGTTCATGTATGCAGTAACCTTTTTATCAAGTGGTATGCAGCTGTCTTTTGGTGTTCTCTGGGAATTGAAAAGCTTGTCTCCATCCTGAGACTGAAAAAGCCAAGTTAAACATCTATGTTGAGGGTGTATGCCCACTTACATAGTTACATAGTAGGTGAGGTTGAATAAAGACAATAGTCCATCCAGTTCAACCTGTGTAGGTGTGTGTGGCTGTAATCATCTAACATAGCCCTTAATGTCCTGATCCTTGAGATGTAAGTCTAAGAGTCTTTTGAAAGCCACCATACTTCCCGCAGAAACCACCTCTTGTGGTAGAGAATTCCACAATCTTGTAGCTCTAACAGTAAAGAACCCTCCTCGTTGCCTGAGGTTAAAACGCTTCTCCTCTAATCGCATTGTATGTCCTCGAGTCCTCATGCAATTCCTTCAAATGAACAGCTTTTTTTCTAAGCTGAGATCCCCATTAAGATATTTATAAATTGCTATCATGTCCCCTCTTAGATGTCTCTTCTCCAGGGAAAATAAATCGAGCGATTGCAGCCGCTCTTCATAGTTAAGGTCCTCCAACCCCCTAATCAGTTTAGTTGCCCTTCTCTGGACTCTCTCCAGCTCCAACACATCCCTCCTGAGGACTGGAGACCTGAACTGGACAGAATACTCAAGATGCGATCGGACCAGAGTTTTATAAAGTGGAAGGATTATAGTCTTATCTCTGGAATACATCCCTTTCTTTATGCATGCTAATATTCTGTTGGCTTTGGAAGCTGCCGCTTGACATTGCATGCTGTTGCCTAATCTATCATCAACCAAGACTCCCAGATCTTTCTCCATTTTTGATTCCCCCAAGGGTTCCCCTCCTAACGTGTATTGTGCTTTTATGTTTTTAGTCCCCAAGTGCAAAACCTTACACTTCTCCACATTAAACCTCATTTGCCATGTCGTTGCCAACTCCGTTATTTTGTCCAGGTCATTCTGTAGGATATCTGCTTCATGCTGTGCAGTTATTGCCCTAGCCAATTTTGTGTCATCTGCAAAAACTGATAATGAACTACTGATCCCTTCCTCAATGCTGTTTATGAATAAATTGAACAAGGTTGGTCCCAGGACTGAGCCCTGGGGCACCCCGCTTACTACCTCAGACCAGTCTGAGTATGCGCTGTTTATTACTACCCTTTGGACACGGCCTTTTAGCCAGTTCCGTATCCAAGAGCAAACCCTGCTGTCGATACCTGCAGACCTTATTTTACCTTCTCTTTCAAACCTCACATCGGTGGCCAGTGTAATTCCTGCTTACATTAATGGCCATGCAGGGGGTCAGTGGCAGAAGTGTCCCTTACTCTGGATGTCAGTAGGAAGAATGACCCCTTAGTAGAAATTTATTTCATCTAAAAAAATAAAATTTAAGACGACGCCTAATTGGCTCCACACTTCTGCCTCTGCCTTGTAGCATAGGTGGCAGCACAACATGCATACTAAGGAGGAAAATTAGCCCAGTGCTCAAGTAACCACTAGCAATCTCTAGAAGAACTCTAGGATTCAACTGAACCCTGGTTCAAAAAAGCTGGTTTACTGTATATATCATTAACTCCACTCTAATGTAAAATCTCTATGCACGTAGGCATCAAATCCTCTCTTTTCTATTGGAATACACAGATACATCAATTAATCAAACAGAAATCCTCTATGTAAGAACTGGTAAAATGACTAAGGTCTTCGCAAGTTGGTTAACACCAATTAAATTAAAGGATTGCCATCCCATTCTGTAAACAAAGACATTTTAACACCTCATTACATTATGTGCCATCCTTAGAAAAATGTAATCCTTGAATTTAAAAGCTTTATTCTACACACAATTTGATGTATAAATGTAAAATGGCACAGAGGATCAACAGGCCATTAATAATTTAAACTATTTATTCTAGATATTAGTTTACAAGAATAAAGCTTTTAACCTTGTACTTCATTCTAAATTCATGTGATAAAGTAAATGAAAACTATGCATATTAGAACTATTTCACAGGCAGGCTTACATTTTCTGTGCTAAATAAAATATTACAGGATTAACTAAAGCATTTTTGTCGTCACGCAGCATTTTCCTTTGATCAAAGGCATAGAAGAAAAGATTTACTGGCCTTTCCAAACTGTTTTGTATTACCTCTGCTGGAGCCAAATGTGCTGTAACCACCACAGTCTTTTATTACATATGTATTAGGATTAAACATACTATTTGTAGGACAGATTTGTAGTTTTCTCACCTGCCATCATTTTTTGAGCTTCATAGGGTTCCATGTAGCCATCATTCTCGGTTATGGTTTCGGCTGTTGCCTGGTTCCCTGGACCCTGTTTGGCATCAAAAGGGTCTGCATAGTCTTCAACAATGATTACCTATGGGAATATGACAAACCAATTTAATATATGTATTTATAAACCAAGCCAAATACTAAAATACACATTGCAATACCTATGAAGGATGACATCTATTGGGTGGGAGACAAAAACACTAAAAGCCCGATTTTTTGTAAAATGTGAAAGATGATACTACGCCGAGTAAATAGATACTTAATACGTCACACTTTAAAATTGTGCACTCATGGAATGGCGCCACATTTCCGTACTTAATCTCCATAGGCTATGCTTTAACATTTTATACAGGTTACCAGCTTAGAGTTACAGGAGGTCTAGTGCTGGAAATATTGCTTTCATTCTAATGTTCACAGCAATAACCTCACCTGTGTGGTTTGAATGTCCTTTACATATGCGGGCGCAGGCTTATGTATGGGTTCGCTTCTATGTGCGAGCACGCGGGGACTGGGGTGTTTTTAAAAAAAAAAAAAAGTGTTACGGTTTATTTATTTATTTTTTTTTTTTTTACACTTTCCTTTTAATTTTTCACTTTTTGATTACTTTTACTTCTATTACAAGGAATGTAAACATCCCTTGTAATATGAATACAAAAGGTACTTTTTATGGAAAGATATGGAGTCTATAAGACCCCACATCTCTCCTCTAGGTTAAAAAAATTGGCAGCATTTACATCTGCCGACACCAGAAGCGACACGTCACTTCCGGCCGCCGAAAGTCATAGAGATGACCGGGGAACATCTGGTCCTCGGTCAGCTCTATGGTAAACTTCTGCCGCTGTCCCCTCCCAGCGCCTGTTAAAACAAATCAAGTGGCGAAACAGACTGTTTTTACTGTGCAGGGAATCGCTGGCTGAAAAGAATGTTATCTGGATGATGCCTGCAGCTGGGGGAAACATTCAGATATCGCCACTTCAAGTCCCTGACGTCATAGGACGTTAACCCGAGTGAAGTGGTTAAGGGCAAAAAAAAGGTGTATAAGAATGAAATAGGTATACTATAATTTAAAAAAAACTCAAGATGGGCATCCTAGCGAATGCAATATACAAGGTATGGGAGAGGATATTGCAATAAACATGCAGACACCAGTCCATCAAATTCAACCTGTGTGGGGGGTGTACCAACCTTATCACCTATGTAACTAAAGTAAGGCATTCATGATTATATAGTTACATAGTCCGTTTGGTTGAAAAAAGACCATTCAGTTCAACCAATAAAAAGGGGGGGGGGAATAATCATACAATCCTAAATACATAATCCTATAAACAGTTGATGCAGAGGAAGGCAAAAAAAAAAAACGGGTTGCAGGAAATAAATGGGCCAGATTCCAGACAGTGTTGACAGGGAAATCCCTCCTGCCAAACTATAGCAGCTGCTAGCAATAATCGCATGTAAAATCCTGCAGGCTGGTTGTACCAAAGTTGATCGATCCGTCAACTTGGTACCCTCAGGCTGCCCATACATGATTCGAATCTTGCCCGGCTCCTTCTGAACCAGCTGAGATTCAAACCATCTATGGCCAGCCTAAGTCAAAAATGTAAAACTAATGCCACAATTTTTTATTCAGTTTTCATTTCTATTCCCTTTACATTCTGCTATGGCAAAGTTATGGTTACATAGTGTGAGTTGTCACTGATAACTATCCCTCCTGACTTTCATGCTAATCCATTGGCTAAAATATTTCTACTTGTTCTGACTCAGAACAAGCATGTAGATCCGAAGGGCTTCTATCATTTCCTTTATATTTTCTATATACCCCTACAGTGAACCAAAAAAACATTCCTTTTTTTCCCCCAGCTCCTCTGCCATATATATATATATATATATATATATATATATATATATATATATATATATATATATATATATATAAAATAAATACATACATACATACATACAGGGAGTGCAGAATTATTAGGCAAATTAGTATTTTGACCACATCATCCTCTTTATGCATGTTGTCTTACTCCAAGCTGTATAGGCTCGAAAGCCTACTACCAATTAAGCATATTAGGTGATGTGCATCTCTGTAATGAGAAGGGGTGTGGTCTAATGACATCAACACCCTATATCAGGTGTGCATAATTATTAGGCAACTTCCTTTCCTTGGGCAAAATGGGTCAAAAGAAGGACTTGACAGGCTCAGAAAAGTAAAAAATAGTGTGATATCTTGCAGAGGGATGCAGCACTCTTAAAATGGCAAAGCTTCTGAAGCGTGATCATCGAACAATCAAGTATTTCATTCAAAATAGTCAACAGGGTCGCAAGAAGCGTGTGGAAAAACCAAGGCGCAAAATAACAGCCCATGAACTGAGAAAAGTCAAGCGTGCAGCTGCCAAGATGCCACTTGCCACCAGTTTGGCCATATTTCAGAGCTGCAACATCACTGGAGTGCCCAAAAGCACAAGGTGTGCAATACTCAGAGACATGGCCAAGGTAAGAAAGGCTGAAAGACGACCACCACTGAACAAGACACACAAGCTGAAACGTCAAGACTGGGCCAAGAAATATCTCAAGACTGATTTTTCAAAGGTTTTATGGACTGATAAAATGAGAGTGAGTCTTGATGGGCCAGATGGATGGGCCCGTGGCTGGATTGGTAAAGGGCAGAGAGCTCCAGTCCGACTCAGACGCCAACAAGGTGGAGGTGGAGTACTGGTTTGGGCTGGTATCAAAGATGAGCTTGCGGGGCTTTTCGGGTTGAGGATGGAGTCAAGCTCAACTCCCAGTCCTACTGCCAGTTTCTGGAAGACACCTTCTTCAAGCAGTGGTACAGGAAGAAGTCTGCATCCTTCAAGAAAAACATGATTTTCATGCAGGACAATGCTCCATCACACGCGTCCAAGTACTCCACAGCGTGGCTGGCAAGAAAGGGTATAAAAGAAGAAAAGCTAATGACATGGCCTCCTTGTTCACCTGATCTGAACCCCATTGAGAACCTGTGGTCCGTCATCAAATGTGAGATTTAAAAGGAGGGAAAACAGTACACCTCTCTGAACAGTGTCTGGGAGGCTGTGGTTGCTGCTGCACGCAATGTTGATGGTGAACAGATCAAAACACTGACAGAATCCATGGATGGCAGGCTTTTGAGTGTCCTTGCAAACAAAGGTGGCTATATTGGTCACTGATTTGTTTTTGTTTTGTTTTTGAATGTCAGAAATGTATATTTGTGAATGTTGAGATGTTATATTGGTTTCACTGGTAAAAATAAATAATTGAAATGGGTATACTGTATCTTTGATTTTTGTTAAGTTGCCTAATAATTATGCACAGTAATAGTCACCTGCACACACAGATATCCCCCTAAAATAGCTAAAACTAAAAACAAACTAAAAACTACTTCCAAAAATAGTCAGCTTTGATATTAATGAGTTTTTTGGGTTCATTGAGAACATGGTTGTTGTTCAATAATAAAATTAATCCTCAAAAATACTCATTTGCCTAATAATTCTGCACTCCCTGTACATACATACACACAACATGCTCATGTTCTACATACCCTCCCCATGCTCCAACAAGGTCTCCAGCTTCCTACTCTGTCCATTGCTGCCTAATTTACAGCCATTGCTAATCAAACCATTACTGGTGAGTCCAGCCTGCCATTGACAAACCCCCTGCGGGTGCATCATTACACAACCAGGGCTCCTAATACTTCTGCCTACCTAGGTTCAAATCTGACATCTACCTTTGATTACTAATGTATTACATTATATATATGCAGTGTAATATGTATTTCAACCTTTGTATCCGAGGATTGGATTTGTTAAACTGTTGTATACCATTACTTCTTTTTGAATTTATCTCAGTAAAGCATTTCCTTTTTGGAAAAAAAATAAAATACTTCTGAAACAAGTTTACATGAGCACTGCTGAGTCTAGAAAAAATGATTGCCCCCACCAAGAAAAAAAAAAGAGTGAGGACTTAGTACAGCTAGATGGAAGAAAAAAAAAAAAAAAAGGATAGAGGGCAGTGGAAGCTAGAGTTCTGTTTTAAGCCAGACACGGACATTTCAGAAGGGGAGGTCACCGATGGAAGCACTTATATTTCGAGTTTCCTTTAGAAAAAACAGCAGATATCACAAAAAGAATACATAAAAATATTCTACATAAAACAACAATATGCAACACTGCAAGTGTATGCACATTATCCTATATTGCATGTAATGCACATTATCCTACATTGCATGTAATGGTATTTGGTTGCATTCGGTTATTTCAGACCAAAAATAAGTAGGAATATTCTACAAAGATTGATACAATTATACAGTAGTTTATTTGGTACCAGTCTCCTCTACCCCCAAGAACTTATTACAGATTCATATAAAACTTTACCTTGCAAGTTTTTAAATCAAAAGCAAACAGCTCTGCTAGTCAATATAAAACACAGGCTTGCTACACATACTGTAGGTAATCAAGCCAAACGTGCTCTGCAAGCTAATAAAATAATGCTTTTACAGATTGGTTACTATAAAATGGGTATCTAGAGCTCAATTTTTATTAACCAATTCAATACCAGCATGTTACATCCCCTTCCTTTCTAGGCCAATTTTCAGCACTGTGATACCCTGACTGGCAATTACTCGGTCATGCAACACTGTAAACAAATACATTTTTTATCATTTTTTGTAGACAGATCACGCTTTCTTTGGGTTTTCTTTTTTTCTTACTATATAAAAGGAAAGAAGACAAAAGAAAAAAAAAAAAAAGTTTCCCTTCCTTATCAAAATGTATCAAACACCCCCAAAATGACAAATGACCCCTTTTTGGAAAGTAGACACCTCAGGTTGATCACCTTTTGGAAAGTAGACACCTCAGGTTGATCACCTTTTGGAAAGTAGACACCTCAGGTTGATGACCTTTTTTACCACAATCTTTTGGCAATGCTGAAATTAAGATGCATGCCAAAGCTTGAAACACTGCTGCAGCACAAAAGGTTGTGTGAGCATTCCTGCCATGCACACATGCACGTTGCAACCAAGGGCATATTCAAACATTCTCTCAGAACAACTGCTCCAAGTGTCCATTTATTGACAATGGACGGTCAGGATATAGTTGGGATAGATCACATACGAAAACCCCAAGTCTTCTAGATTCCTTGGAGCAGCCAAAACATGGTTCCAGATTCAAGACTTCAACAGCCTTATTTTCCTATAGTTACCCATCATATACGTGATTACCATTACAATGAATAAGGTTACATGCACACAGCCAAAAAAGGCCATTAAATGCCTGGATCAGTGTATTTCTGTGGCAGGTACAGCCTTGGGTTCAGATCGCCAGCAGACCATAAGCCAGTACAAATCAAGGATAGGCTGAAACTGTCCGTCACAGCAATCTCATGTTACAGTGAACCACTCTGATTGGCTCTCTCATTTTCATGCTGCTTTCTCCTTCCTCATTTGTAAGAGGAAGAGAAGGACTGGCTGTGTGTAAATCACTATGAATGGTTCACCGCTATCACAAGGTACAGAGCTCTATTCTCATTGGATTTTTTTAATTGTGTTGCCCAATGACAGCATGACCACTGGAATGGGCCTGGCCACACTCTAAACAAGGATATAAAAAGGTCCACATAGAGCAACAGCTTTCCCAACTGGCTGTTATACTGCAATGGCCCATTGTGAGGAAAATGAAAAGGTTAAGGAAAAACACATGAAAAGAAAATCCAAACATAAAAAGCAAGGAACAGACAAGTTATCATAACAAGACCTAATGCTGGCTATAAACCATCTTGGCAGTGGATATATCAGATTTGAGCAGGTTATAATTCAGCAGTATTAAGGTTCAGTGAGAGATAAGTGAAGCAGAGCAAGGAAATCGGTAGAGATGATTGAAGAAAGCTTTTGGCATGTAAAATGTTTCTTTTACAATCTGTTCAGAAAAAGAATCCTTTAAAATCGGCAGCATAACTCAAAGCTTTGGCTTACTATACTTAGGAGAACAGGCAGTTCTTTAGTCTTCACTGGTAAAATATGTTCTTGCCAATGGACAGCTTTGAGTCCATAAACTAATACTTGCTTCATCAACTTTGTGAGGATGTCTCAGAGCTGACAGCTGAAAAGGTGAACAGGCGACAGATATAACACCAATTTTTTGCAACACTGTATGAATTACAACGGAAAAAATGTTTTTTTCCTAATTTTTACTGGTGAGGTAAAGATTTACAATAGATGCAACTTCTTGCTTATTGCTGGGTCACTGGGTATGCTACAAACTGACAAGATGATGCTGCCTGCGCAGACAGTAACACAGGCATAACACATGGACACTCCTCCAATTTCTTGGTTTAACTTCCTTAAATCACCTCCCTGGTAACTGGACAGAGGTGATGATGCTAAATTATTCAGGTTGCAAGTGAAGAGCCAAACTGCTGAACCACCAAAAAACTATTACCTGCCTGGCTGGGTAGTTAAGAATAAATCATAAGACTGGCTGATCAGAAATAATTCTATTTGTGCATGTAAAACAGACATATTAACTTTTGTGTATTTATCCTTTTTCCTGGAGTACCATTTTAAGCTGTCAAGGCAGTGGCTAGAAAAGTCCCTCAACATTTTTACCCCAGGGAAACCATTTAAATAATTTTTCAGATCTACCTGGTCTATTGTGGTCCATTGGACCTTCAGTACAGGGTTGCTGAAACGTAACTTGTTAGTAGGTTAATCATTTAAACGTTAGTCATCAGCTGATCTTTATCTTTATAGAGATGCCAAAGTTTCTCATTCTTTGGAGACCCAAGATTTGTAACAACATTTTCAAGATCTAATAACTTTCATTGGTGGCTAGTCCATGCAGTAACCAACATTTCACATGTCCAAGAAGGTTCCCTTAATTTAGATCCTTCTCTCAATTTCAAAAATTGAAAGCTACCCCCCCCCCCCCCACAAACACACACACACACACACACACACACACACTGAGTTCTGCCATTATTTACTAATCAGACATTTTTTCATCACACATTATGCACTCTCCCCTCCAGACACCTATACTAGGAATGAAAATATATATATATATATATATATATATATATATATATATATATATATATATATATATATATATATATATATGTCAAATGCACCCTCGTGGGAAGGGATGGATTTCATCCCTATATTTGAACCTTACTTCAGATACCACCTCCCCTAAGCTCCTCTACATGGTTAGATGGGAAGAGGAGCTTGGTGAGCAACTCAGGGAGTAGGAGTGGAATACCATGTGGATCCGTCTTAGGAAATATACCAGATCATTGACGGTCCGGGATACAGCACTTGAATTATTTACTAGGAAGTATTATACCCCACTTAAACTTCCTATTATTTATCCTCAAGTCCCATCTCATTGTTTTGTGACTGCTCTCAAGTACGGTCATTTTTGCATATGCTTTGGATCTGTGAAAGTGTGGTCCTAGTTTGGGCTGAGCTTGTTTTGACCTTGCTTCCAAATTATTTGGTAAACCTATCACTTTAACTCTGAGTCAAAGTCTGCTATTCTTTACTATCCCCTGATATCCTACACCCATTGGAAAGATTAATACATAGCTTTTGAGTAGCCATGCACTGGGGCTCTGCATACCAAAAGAAGTCATTGCCTGTACCCTTTATGCAAATTATCTCCAGAATGGATGCGATTAGGTTGATGTCACAAAGTTTTCACACAATTCTTAGAATCAAAACCCTGCTTTGATGCAAAATGGGATCCATTGTTTTTAGACTTAGACTGTCTACCCTCAAAAGACTAATATTATTTAGTTATTCCATAGTAGGCTTTCTAGATACCTGAACTACCTCAAGCTACATTATTTTCTGGTATGTTTGCTTTTTCTGATCCTTTGTGTGCACTTGAACTTACTTAATCTCTACTGTGCTTTGAAAGTGCTTTATTAATTTTTACTTTTGTACTCTCAGGGGTTTCTTTTGTAATATATATATGTATGACGGGATATCCAGGCATTGGGCCTGATGAGGGTCTGCCATTGTTTCCGGAAACGCCAGCAGCCCCTTTTAGCTGAATACCCAAATGTAAGATTGGAGTCAAAGACCAGTCCGGCATCTTTAGTTTGTTTTGTTTATTTGATATTGGGGATGGGAGAAGGGAATGAGTGGGATACTCCTCTGGCTCAACTAGGTACAAATGGGACACTTTGAAGAAAAATGCCTTTCAGCGCCGTCTTGACGTCGGCTGGATGCCGACCAACGCTTGCTGGCGCTTAAAAAAACACTGACTTGCTGAACTGTACTTGAACTTGACTTCTGACACAAGTCCCGAACACTGCTCCCTCCAGTCCTTGCTGACTGAGGTAGCCTCTGTATACTGCTTGTGCTGCTGCAACTCTCAACACTACACTGCACGTGGTACACTTTAACACTTCAGGACCCAACCGATGGTGCCCCCTCTGTACTTCAGGGTCCTCTCACTAGGCACCCCCTCTACACTTTAGGGTCCACACACTGGCACCCTCTCTGCTTCTCTTCAGGGTCAACATTGGCACCCCCTTTACATCTGCTCCTGCACCGCCTAGCTAGCTCCTGGATCCCCACGACATTCACCGGAGTGGTCCCCTCTCTCTCTAGGCAGACCCCCAGGGGGCAGTTTGCAGTACACACAAACTGGGATTGCTTTCCTGAAACTAGACCCCCTCTCTCTCCACTGGTCCTCCGCACCCGATCCTCTCTGCAGCTCAGCCTTCTGTCCCCCTCAGGCAAGCCGCCTGGGGCAGCCGTACTCTCCCTCCAGGGACGCTGCATCATGTGCTACCCTCAAACTTATACCCACTCCCAGAGTGCTGTGCGGCAGAATCTGCATTTCTGGGGTAGATACAGGCCTGAGTGTGCCATTGGCTGGGTTTCCTCCACTGCCCAATGAGAACCCTCTCATGGAGCACAGTGGGGAGACTCCCCAGTCTCAACGGCCACACCTGGGAGGAAAGAGAGAGAGAGACAGAGACAGAGAGAGAGATTATTGGATGCAACAGATGTGCAATTTATATTGCAAATTCTTTGATGAACCATTTTGGATCCATTGTTTGCTGGATTTTGTACTTGTTTAACTCCTTTTTTCAATAAAAGTTTGTAGACAAAAAAAGTGCTCCTTACATTGATGGCTACTGGGAAGAATACCTCCCTTACAGTGGATTGTCAGAATGCCACCCTCAAGACAGCCAGAAAGATCATTGAGTTTATTCAGCCGCCTCTGTAAAGTGGCATAGACCCCAGAACTATGCAAGCGCCATTAAATGGGAGGTCAATCAGCAACAGCTAAAGGAGCCCTCTGCAACCCCCAGAGGAACCCTATGGTTCCATGAAACCCTGGTTGAGAATGGCTGGGATAGACCATCTTTCTTTTGCAAAATCAAGTCTATTAACCAAGATAAAACCCTATGGAAAAAATGCACAGGTTGCCTGGTCAAATGGACTAACACTTTTCAAACCGATGAATAAAGTTGTACACTGCCTATTAGTAGATATAGCAAATGTATAGATGTAGCGTGGCTGATTTATACAACTAAGATACATATAAATTACTTGAATATCTGAAAAGCAACTGATGATATAATAGTATCTAGAAAACTCCAGCAGCACATAGCCATGACAGGCTGTCTAGCTTATCAACCTACTGCTGCCTCACACAGTACAGTATTCAACTCCTCATCCCCTCCTGGAATGCAAGTTCGATAAAAAATACAAACTGCTACAGAATGAGTTGTAATAAAATGCATTCCTCGACAATCTAACTGGTTTCGATTACCTTTTCTTATTTAGTCAAATGTCTTTATGCCATAGTGAGCAGTGATAGCACAGTCCTAATTGATCACTAAGGCATAGAGTAACAGAATGAAGGGTCGTTGACACCAGCTACTGTCACTCTTCCATGAGTTCACAGCTGCAGAAAAATATTATTAAATAGATTCACCACTTAGCAGCTACAAACCTGGAATTAACTTTAATATGTCAATCTTTTCCATCTTTCAAGGACTTGCATAATAAATGACACATTTACCAGAAGAATGAAATATGAGAGAAAGGCATAGCAAGACCATGAAAGATCCCACAAGGTGACTAAATAGTGTTTTTATATCAAATTGTAAATATAAGAAAATATTAACCATATCAAACGCTAATATAGCAAAGAATCATGGTATTATTCCTATTTATTTTTTCTTGGGAAATAATAATAATAATACTACCACATCAATGAAGTTCAGGAAGTTGATCAGGTTTAGTAAGCCATTTTTTTTTGCTCTTTAACCACTTAAGCCCCGGAAGATTTCTTCCTGACCAGGGGGTATTTTGCGATTCGGCACTGCGTGACTTTAACGGACCATTGCGCAGTCGTGCGACGCTGTACCTAAACGAATTTGACGTCCTTTTTTCCCACAAACAGAGCTTTCTTTTGGTGGTATTTGATCACCTGTGCGATTTTTTGATCATGCGCTATAAACAAAAAAAGAGCAACAATTTTGCAAAAATAACAATATTTTTCACATTTTTTATATGAAATTCCCCCCCAAAAAAATGTAAAAATCAAATTTTTTTAACATTTTCGGCCAATTTGTTTTATGCTACCTATGTTTGGTAAAAAAAAAATTGCAAAAATCGTATTTTTGATTGGTTTGCGCAAAAGTTATCGCGTTTACTAACAAAGGGAAAGATTTCTGTCATTTTTGTTGTTTTTTAACGCGTAATGGCGGCGATCTGCGATTTTTTTGCGGTACTGCGACATTGCCGCGGACAGATCGGACCCTTGACTGACATTTTTGACACTTTTGGGGTTACCAGTGACATTTCTACAGTAATCAGTGCTATACATATGCACTGTTACTGTAAAAATACACTGGTAGTGAAGGGGTTAACACTAGCCACCTGACTTTCTCCTACTCCCCCCGACGATCGCCGAGTGACCAGCGGACATCGGGTCCGCCAGTCACACGCACGGGGGGTCCGTGACCGAGCGGGAGCGCGCCTCCGGCGGCGCGCGCTCGCTCCCCAGAGCCTCACAGGCTAGCGACGTAGACCTACGTCGCTCTGCCTGTGAGGGGCTGACTGCCGCAGTAAATATACTGTGAGCAGTCGGCAAGTGGTTAAGTCATTTATTTACGAATGAACAAGTCCTCCTCCTTCCCAACCCACATGATTATTGTCCCATTAATCCGATTTCCCCTCACTTCTACCATTAGAGACATAAGAAAAGTAAATCCCTTTAAAGTCACAAGAAATCTTCTTGTGCATGCAATGTGGTCTCCTCCTGTCATTTAATAAATTTAGTATCTGTCATCACTTTCTGTTCAGTGACAATGGTCACCAACAGTGAATCACCCCACCAGGATAACACACTACAATAAAAACCTCACAAAAAGTTCCCTACTCAGTCTAAAACAAAGATTGCACAAAGAAGTGCACTAAAACTATTTACAATGAAACAATGAGAGGTGTACCAGGAGTACAAAGAACAATCTGCCTGCTGAGTACTTCAAGGTTTCATTCTGGCATAGCTATAGTGCCTCAAACCAATCCAGTTCTTTTTGCCAGTAATCCGGTACTCCTAGAATGTTCACCTTCACCATCACCTGAAGATACATTTTCATTAGAGAGGGGTGGAAAGCAAAAAGAGAGGGAGAGGGGCAGAAAGCAAAAAGAGAGGGAGAGGGGCAGAAAGCAAAAAGAGAGGGAGAGGGGCAGAAAGCAAAAAGAGAGGGAGAGGGGCGGAAAGCAAAAAGAGAGGGAGAGGGGCGGAAAAGCAAAAAGAGAGGGAGAGGGGCGGAAAAGCAAAAAGAGGGAGAGGGGCGGAAAAGCAAAAAGAGGGAGAGGGGCGGAAAAGCAAAAAGAGGGAGAGGGGAGGAAAGCAAAAAGAGAGGGAGAGGGGAGGAAAGCGAAAAGAGAGGGAGAGGGGAGGAAAGCAAAAAGAGAGGGAGAGGGGAGGAAAGCGAAAAGAGAGGGAGAGGGCAGGAAAGCGAAAAGAGAGGGAGAGGGCAGGAAAGCGAAGAGAGAGGGAGAGGGCAGGAAAGCGAAAAGAGAGGGAGAGGGCAAGAAAGAGAAAAGAGAGGGAGAGGGCAAGAAAGAGAAAGAGGCAGAGGAGAGCAGGCAGAGGAGAGAGTGGAGAGAGGAGAGAGAGAGAATGCGCATGTGCGAGAGGTATGACATGGCTCCCCAAATCATCATAGACTGTGGAAAACTTTGCATTTTGTTTTGAAATCAAGGTCCCAGACAATCAATCAAGTGGAGAGGCACAGAATCCAAGTTGCATGAGGTCCAGTGTGAAGTTTCCACCATCAGTCATGATTTGGGGAACCATGTCATCTGCAGGTGTTGGTCCGCTGTGTTTTATCAAGTCCAAAGTCAGTGCAGCCCTCTACCAGGATATTGTAGAGCACTTCATGCTTCCCTCTGCTGACCAGCTCTATTTAATTTCCCAGCCGGACTTGGCATCTACCCAAACTGCCAAAAGTACCAATATCTAGTTAAATCATCATGGTATCACTGTGCTTGATTGGAGCGCAAACTCGTCTGACATAAACCTATAGAGAATCTGTGGGGTATTGTCAAGAGGAAGAGGAGAGACACCAGACCCAACAATGCAGATGAGCTGAAGGCCGCTATCAAAAGCAACTTGGACTTGCATAACACCTCAGCAGTGCCACAGACTGATTGCTTCCATGCCACACCGCATTGATGCAGTAATTCATACAAAAAGAACCCTAACCAAGTATTGAGTGCATACTATACTGTACATGGACATACTTTTCAGTAAACCAACATTTCTTAATAAAACCCATTTTTTTATTGGTCTTATGTAATGTTCTAATTTTCTGGGATACTGAATTTTGCATCTTTACTAGTTGCAAGACATAATCATACCAAATAAAAGAAAGAAATGCTTGAAATATATAAGTGTGTAACACATCTATATAACATATATGAGTTTTTAAAAAAAAAAAAATTACTGAAATAAAATTAACACTTTGATGAGATTCTAAATTTTATGAGACACACATGTATATTATCCCTTAACCTGATGACATTACTGGACTCCTATTCCCTTTACCTCTAATAATGTCCTAGAAGTTATTCCTCCCACTCCCACCATTCAACCCATAATCATTCTTTGGCAATGCTAAAATATATTTGGCATTTAAGCTTATTCGATGCAAAGAGTATGGCAGGTGCAAGAGAATGAGATCCGGCAGAGACACACTCACACTCTACACTCTCATCCCAGACTTCACTTCTAAAGAAGAAACCCCACATTCCACTAAAATAGGTGAAAATTGTGGTAAAAATAGCTGCACAAATGTATCACAGCTTGTCACAGACTGAGAGGGATGGACGCACACAGAGGCCCTTCCCAATAAAAAGTTAATTCTATGGTGAGAAAAACCTGCATATTGGTATTTGCACGAAAATTATTGTATAATGTGCTGGTTCGGTTATCTGGTTATCATAGAATTCTTATGGTTTCTGGGCCATCCCTGTGTAGACCCATCAGTTTGTATTTATGAAAAATGCACAAATTTAATTTAAAGCGGAGTTCCGGGCACAAAATCAATATTTTTTTTTTGTGCCCGTCCGCTTCTTCACCTTCACCTGAAAAGGAATTGGATAGTTAGTTTTTTTTTTTTTAAAACTCACCTTGTAATTGAAGATCGAAAATACTCACCTCAATGTACTTCCTCCCTCTGTGCCGCGGCTCCTCCGTCACTTCCTCCTTCGCGATGATTCCTGGGAGCTTAACGTCATCGCTCCCAGGAATCAATTCGACGGCACCGGCCCCGCTCGTCACTTCCGGGGCGACTCCGCATTCCCTGGTAAACGGCTTCTGGGCATGCCCAGAAGCTGTGGAGGAATGCGGCGCTGCGCCGGAAGTGACGAGAGGGGCCGGTGCAGGCGCATTCTGGGAGAAGAGGACGCGGAAGAAGATGCGGAAGAGGATCGCGCCGGCTTCAGCTGCCCACAAGAGAGATGGAAACGCTGTGGAAGAAATTTTATAAATAAGTATTTCTTCTTGCAGGTAAGTGCGAACCGGGACAGATCAGAGGCTAGCCATTGTGGAATGTGCTAGCCCTGACTGTCCCGGGGGTATGTTTATTGAAAAATGCTTTCTGTGCCTGGAACTGCGCTTTAATACATATATTTTGAAAAGACTCTATATTTTTTTTTAAAAATGTACATATGACGTAGCTAATTATTGTGTATATTAAAAAGGACAACAGACTGTGGAAACTGCAAAATAAATAGAGAGAAAAAAAAAAACACATTATCCTGGCAGGGTGGATTGGTACTGTAAAGGCCATATTGTAAACCAACTCAGGAGAGGATTTAATTGTGTGTGCATCAACTGAAGTAGCAAAGAGGGATGTTCAAGAGCTTTCAGTTCACTGTCAGACAGCTACAAAGAACATTCATTTGTAAAAGGTAAGAAACAAAAAGAACTGTCATTTCTCCAGCAGACATGTCAGTATTTAAAGACTTAAATTGGTGCCACCAAAATGACATTTTAATAAAGGTCTAGGATTCTGTTGAAGTATATTAAACCTTTAAATGCTAAAAATCAACAAGACTTCCTAAACATCAGCAGGCTGACATGTTTGCCCTGGGGATAAGAGGAAAATAAAACCTCCAGATTTAATTGTGCCACCGTTATCTCCTTTAAGAAGACTCCATTTTCAAATCCCAGAACAAAAAAAGATGGATTAGCCTCACAGTAACCATTTATGAAATCTCCCAAATGCGATTAATTATTCTTAACACATGTGAGCCAAGAAAAGAATCATCCCTGCACAAGGTTTCAAGATGTAACTGTGTAAAAAGTTATTGATGATGATCCACCAATAACCTTTAAGTAAATGGAGATCAGGTTGTGGGGAGGGGGGGGGGGGGAATCTATAAGAGCTTGTAAATTAGTGGTCGAGAGAAAAAAAAAAAAAATAAAGAAAGATTCCCTTTGAGCTCAATTAAAAGATGAAAGTAGTATACAGTATCTATACACTAGCAAATGTACAGCATATGAATTGTGGAAGTCTAGAGTATGTAATGTATGTCACAGTGTACAGAAAGGAGCATAGCAGTTTACTGTCCCTAAACATATCCATCTGGATCAACAGTAGGTGAGGCTAACCCACTCACTACTCAGATCACCAATCACTTCAAAAATAGCCAGGTCCATAAATATTGGGACATCGACACAATTCTAATCTTTTTGGCTCTATAATGGATTTGAAATGAAACAAGATATGCTTTAACTGCCCTCTTTATGGAGAGATCTGTGGTTTATAAGCCCAAAATCCCTCCTCTGCCCTTAAAAGCATTCAATCACACCAATATCCATGCTGTCAAATATTTTGAAAATGGCATTTGAAAATGGCATCAAAGCTGATCCGGGCAGTTTTCCAAACAGCCAGTGGAAGGGCCGGCTGGTTGCTCGGGTCTCCCGGGAAGGGGGTGGGGGGGGGGGGGGGGAGAGCCCAAGAAAGCCGCAGAAAGCAGTGGGAGGGGTTATGTTACCTTT
The DNA here is from genome assembly GCF_965119305.1 of Pelophylax lessonae. Lineage (NCBI taxonomy): Eukaryota > Metazoa > Chordata > Amphibia > Anura > Ranidae > Pelophylax > Pelophylax lessonae. The sequence goes on from NC_138771.1 coordinate 116,118,394, forward strand.
CCGCTGCGTGTAAAGGCAATCTAGTGGCTACTTGAAGCCTAGCGACAGCTTGTCAGCAAGTAAATGTTACGTTAAAAAGGTTATGTTCATGTGATGTAACAAACAGTAGCAGATGAATACTAGAGGGAAAGAAGGACGCTAGATGGGGAGAGGATTACGAGACCGTGGCATCCAGCTAGATAGGGAGATTAGGAGACCGTTCCATCCAGCTGGATACCCCTGCTGGATTTTTTGGAACGACAGGTCGCCGCCATGTACACCCTGATTGCCCGAACCACATCCACAGAATGTAAGGCAACCTCTTTAAGATGCTTAGGTTTAGAACACAAGGAAAGCAACATAATGCTTTTATTTTAAAATGGAAACCAGAGGCGACCTTAGGAAGACACTGGCAGAGACGAAGCACCACTATCTCCGTCAACCACCAAGTAAGGTGAACAACAAGACAGCTGCCAACTACATATCCTCGGTGCAGAAGAAAAAGCAATCAAGAAGGCTACCTTCTGGGACAATGTAAGCAGAGGAATCTCACAAAGATTTTCCAACGGTGGTTACTGAAAACCGACAGCACCAAGTTGAGATCCCACGAGGGCAACGGAGACCGTACTGGGGGAGCCAAGTGGCAAACCCCCTGAACAAAAGGTGTGAACCACAGAAAGCATGGCCAAATGAAGAAGAAAGCAAACCGCCAATGGCCCTTGATGGTACCCGAGGCCAGGTTCTGCTCAACACCGCATTGTAGGAAACCAACTCCGAATCATCGAAAAGGAGTAGGAGTGAGCCCTAGGGGATTCACATCCACAAAGTATGCTCCTCAAAAGGTGAGGTAGTTTTACCATCTTGCAGCATCGTGGGAATCACAGATTCAGACAACCCTCTAGCCTGCAGCACCTGGCTTCAACAGCCAAGCCGTTAAAGCCAGCGAGAATAAAACATGATGGAAGATTGGCCCTTGCGCCAACAGATCTCTAAGGAGGGAGTTACCAAGGAACATCGACAACCAACCACAAAAGTTCTGCGTACTAAGACTGGCAAAGCCAGTTTGGAGCCACTAGGATGGCCGTAATCCCTTCTGCCTTGAGCCTACGCAGGAGCCTTGGCAGAAGTTCCAGAAGAGGAAAGCCGTATTTCAGATGACACCGGCCCAAAGAAGCCGCCAGTGCGTCCGAGGCGACAGCCAGAGGACCCCAAGACCATGCACAAACCCAAATACCTTCCTGTGGAGATGAGAGGCCAACATGACCAACTTGGGAGTTCCCCACCAGAGACACCACTAATGAAACACCTTAGAGGAGATGCCCATTATATCAATCGGTAGTCTGGATTTTTCCAGAGGCCAGACCCCTTGAACACAATCCGTGTCAAAATCACGCCACCCCACCCGGTCAGGCTGGCATCCATGATGACCAACGTCCAGTACAAGGGAAGGATCACCCTGTCCAAGCATTGGAGAGCAAAGCCACCGAAGCAAGGACCTTCTCATACCCCGACTCAACAGGATCAGATTATCTAGAGGCTTGATTCTGGCTTCACATAGCATGAAACTCTTACAGAGGTCTCGTGTGAACAGATATTAGAACTTGACCCATGGGAGGAACACCCTGGCTGAGGCCGAGTCCAGAACAGACACAGATAGTCTAACTAGGCGGACGGAACCAAGGCCAATGACTGGAAATTAAATTTCCAACCAATCTCCTACAGAGTTCACACCGTAATCTCCTGGTTGTCCGTCAGAACAGTCGGAGACTCTGCTTGTAAAAGATCATCCAGGTAATCCAGTACCGCAACCCCTTCCCCCTCCCGCTGACACAACAACGCCAACACCGGGGCCAACACTCGTGAAAACCCGAGGGGCTGAGGCGATACCTCTTGACAATGCTCCTTGCCCACAGAAAACAGAGGAAGCGTGGATGAATGACATAACGGAATATGATGGTAAGCCTTCTTAATATTGATAGGAGGCCAGAAGATCCCCCGGGGGCAGGGATGCCACTACCATACGAATGGACTCTCTTCGAAAAATCTGTACCCACATAAAAAAAAAACGGTTCAGAACTGGAGGTCCAAGATTGCACGTACCACACTTTCCTTCCTAGGACCTGTGAACATATTTGAAATAAATGCCATGAAACAAACATTCTGATTCTGAGACCGGAACAATCACCCCTTGTAGTAGCACGTTTTGCACTGCCCTGAAGAGACCTCACAGGCGGTCTGAGGAGAAACGCTATTTGGAAGGAGAGAACTGCACTAGAGTAGAATGACAAAAACTGGATGTTGTAGCCGGGCCGATCACATCATGGACCCACCTCTCTGATCATGAAGGTCGACCAGTCCTGAGGCAGCAAAGACATCCTCCCCAACCCGAAACACAGGTGATGCCACCTCTTGAGGCAGAAGAGACCTTGTCTGCAGGTCTGGAAGGACCTGCTCTTTGAACACCAGATCCGCAAGGAACCTCCGGAAGAGGTCCTTCCAGGGAGACGCTGAACAGGCGATTTCCCCAAAGGGAAGATCACACAAGGCCTTCTAGACAGCCTGGTCCGCAAACCAGTATATTCGCCATATCATGCTCCAAAGGATATTGCAGTCAACCTGGTGACTAAGGGAGACGCATCCAGAGAGGCATAAAAGACGAACTGCAACCCCTGGATCAAATAGCACGCCAGCTCAGCAAGAGTAGTTGGAGGCTGTTCCCCCTTCCAGATCCCAGTGTAAAAGCTGTGCCCATTTGGGAAAGTCCGGGACACCAATGCTATGGTAAACACTGGTCCAAGGACCGAACCGGCCAGAGTAAAATGTAAAACTTGGCAGACCAAAGTCTTGGCTCGCCTGACAAAAGGATCTTTTGAAAAACCGGAGACTCCTCCACCGGACTGGACTTACGGTGGATTTATTCAGCCTGGAAACCGGAGAGTCCCCCACAGGTGGGACTGCCCACATACTTAGACTCCAAAATGCTCAGGCACCGCCATATTGTGTTTAGAACAAGTCCACTGATTCATGACAATTTTGTCACAGTAGGCAGGAAAAAGGGAATACCTTTGCAGCTTTTGAGGAATTGCGGACCCCAAGGTGACCAGCGCCTCTGACGCAGCAGCGACTGCATCCCAATATTTAAATTACGGACACCTATACAATCAGTGTATCCACCAGCACCTTTGCATGTGCAGTAAAAGAGGAATCATCCTCACCGTCAGAGCACCCGAAGTGCGGGGACGCAGACCCAGCAGAGTTGCTATTTACGAAGCTCACCCTGAGAATATAACAAGCAGGAAAGGGTCGCCGGCCACAGTCCCACAAGGAGACGCTGGCCTAAGGTCCACAAAAGGACCAGCTATTAGGCCCGCAAAAAAAAAAAAAAAAATCACCTTTCATAGGAGGGCATATTAGGACATAGCCCCCTTGACACAGACCCGCAGGCAGAGTACCCTCACCTACACAATAATGGCTGCTACGCTTCACTAAAAAAATGAAGCCTCCCACTGCACCCCCCCCCCCCGGTTCAAAGGAGGGAGATGCCCATCCGCAGCTCTATCATCCCAGTCAGCAGCTAGAACAGCCAATTGCAAGTATGCCTAAATTTTGCTGCCAGAGTCACGTGTCCACCGGCAGCTCTGTTAGCTTGATCAGCAGTTCGGACAGCTTGGTCATGCACTCGGACAGCTTGCCCAGTCGCTTAGACAGCTAGTTCTGTCAGCCGCGAGTAGCCGGACAGCCCAGTCAGCAATAACCACATCCACCCCCCCGCTTCTGGAGCGTGTGGCAAAGCCAGCTCCTACCTCACCTGGGGGGGTGGGTTGGGACCAAAAGACCCACCGTGACAGTTTAGAGGGGATGGAGGCATGGAAGGGAACCCGGGGGTCCGACCATCCCAGGGAGGGGCCTACGTCCACCCTGAGGAACCACAAAGGGAGAGGGGAGATACTACTCACCACACTCCCGGCAGATCACCTCCCCATCTTGGAATAGGAGGTGCTGTGGGCCAGAGGTACTCTATGACTCAGGCCGTGACCAGGTCATGTGCGTCCTACCGAGGCGTTTCACTTGCCGGCCAGCCCCGTCCAGTGGGGCTATGTCGCGGCTGACTTAGCGCAGAGCTGTGGTCTGCACAAGCTCGCAGGCCAGACTAGGGAGACCGTAAGGATCTAGGATATCCAGTGTGTCACCCAGTCCAGCAGTTGATTGTAGTTCTCACGGGAACAGACTTGATTGTAGAAAGAAGGGAGCTAGGTCCTTACTGCTGATTAGGCAGAAAAATACTGAAGAGCTAGAGCAGGAAGTATACCCCCTGGGACTGCCCTATGGGTGTAGTCCAACTCTTAACTCTTTTCCACCTAGTGTCCTACTTCTAATGAGAGCAGCATAATCCAAGGGTCAAAGAAGATATGGAGCCGTGTCCGTCAATAGACGAAAGCGAAAAACATGTTTGGGGGTTTTAATATATTTCCTAGCAAAAGATACTGATTGTTGCATATAAAACAAAAAGTGCCAGAAAAGGCATGGTCTTCAAAAGGTTTATACTATCATCACCTGCCTACCATTGGATAATTTTTTCAGTTAATTTATCACTGGCAAGTTGAATAGCAGCAGCATATAGTTAGACTTGATGCCTATGCATTTACATTGGGTGTGCTGATCAGACTCCGCTTTTACATGCATCACATGGTATCTGGTTGCCAATCTTTTTAGGTAAACTATTGTTTTCTATCTACATGGAAATGAAAAAGGCTGCCTTATAAACTTAGTGTAGTATAAAAAATCCGCGCTTAGGATATTATTAGATTCCTTATTAAGGATGGCTGCAGCCCACCTTTAAACTATATTCCGGAGATATATAGTAAGAGATAAAAAATAAAGGGAGGTGTATGGCGCTGCCAATATATACGCTTAATGTTCTGTACACATCTCCAAAAGGTATCCAACTGTCATGACAGTTGTTGGTTCAAACTGATTCTGAGTGACCACAAATGTCTATTCTTTGATCAAACAGGAAGTGTGACGAAGGACTCGGGCAGGTCATTGGACCACACTCCTACCCATAGCGCCATCCAGGGAGACCAGAGGGGATACAGAGATAATATACCCAAGGCCTGATACCCCTGCAGGGGTAACTAACTCTGGTGAGTGCGGTCCTAGGGGTGCGGGGAGCACAGAGTGATCAACGGAATCCGGGCACCCTTAAAGCAATATTTAGAAGCACCTGCACTGAAGTCACCTTTTTTTGTTGCACTTAATACCTATGGACTAATTTTTATTGTGGAATTACTTCCCTTGTTTTAAGTATTTATGGACTATTTACTCCTTTGAAGCTCTGATTATTGCTGCTATTTTTTATGGTTGATTTTACTGTTCCATATACCTGCTGTAAGGTTTATATATAACCCCCTGTGGTTTTATTTGACACACTCAAGGATAAAACATAGGTGTCCACATTGCTATCACCACTATATATCACCACTTATTTATTTGTAATTTATGCGTATTTACTTATTATAGGTTGCGTTTACTACACACCTAGCACTGTTATCACCAGTCTGAATTGACATTGTGGTATTACATTTGTTTTTGGATTCAGCACAAAATTCCAGTATACCTTTTCACTTAGCTGGGTCACTTTTTACTGATTTAATCAATCACCCAGAATATACACAGCACAGTATTATTGCCGTTAGCACTTTATATAAGCGTTTTTATTTAGTCACGTGTCACTTATTCATCATTTATTTCAACAAAATTAAGGCAACATTCACTGTATTTGAGACAGTTTTATTATTTGTTTTGCACTTTGATACCTTTTGGAGAGGTGTACAGAACATTAAGCGTATATTGGCAGCGCCATACACCTCCCTTTATTTTTTGCCTTATGAACTTAGGCCATTACATATTAAATACAGAGACAAGATTTTTAATATACACACAGATAAAATGGTTTACATTAAGACGATCGGTTTCTAACACACATTAAAAAGACAATCACCATTTAAGCCATTTCATAATGCAAAAACTAGATTTAATGATTTTTCTAAAGGTACATACACTGAACAGGTTAATACATAGTTTCACAAGAGATTGGACATGCTAGCCAAGGTTTATGTAATAGAGTTTTAGCAGTTCTGCAGTTCAAGAACGATTCTAGATTGCATGCATCTCAGGGGGCTGATTTCATTCACGTGGAATCTTTTGTTGTGCTAATTCTGCCACTTATTTTTCTGTCCTTATAAGAGAACAAAACCATCTTCTGACTTCTGTTCAGGGCATTGGGGACTGCTTCTAGAAGTCAAAGTCTTTCACGTATCCAATTATTTTGCCTTGCAATGCTTAAGATGTATAAAAATATATTAATTTTCCCCAGGCTATCTGTGACTAGCATTCTGAAGGGCAGGCTAAAGGCACAAACCAGGAGAAAAAACGAAGCACACTTGGCTAAAGAATTGCACGGCACCTAAGCAAAAGTCACAAAGTCAGCACACGAACTGACGTTAACCACCAGGGAAGAGGATGTACCCATGTATGAAAAAGGACTCTAAAGCACTAGGTTCAATGGTATTCCTTATAGGTCCCAAACTGTCCTAGCTTCAAAGCAGGGCAATTTTAGCCCATTTGGAGCACAATCAGTCTCTGGCTCTATGCAACATGAGGATCAGAATCCTTCCCATGGGAAACTCCTTTTTAAGAGGACTGTTTTTGTATTTAAAATCCTAGTTTTCAAGCTTTGTCCTTGGAGCCCAGAGACCAAAGAAAGGATAGAGAGGCAAGAGTGTACAATTTACCTTTTGCCATTAGTGTACAGACCACCAAATCTTTGCTCACTTTTTGGTTTGAATGCACTGTTTTAAAGACAAAAATAAGTTACATAAAAGATTTGGTCTGCAGTGCAAAAGGAATCTGGTTTTACTGGCTCAGGGACAGCTTTGCACCCATCTGTCATAATGCAGTAGGATTCTTCCTACCTACTTTTTATTAGTGAAAGCTGCACTCAAATCTTTACAAGGGTTTTTTGTTTTTAGATTAAAAATTTATTTAAAAATGTATTTATTAAATGCAATGTATACAGAACAGAAAAAGAAAAAAACCACAGTACACTTACACCTTGGTTATCGAGTACATTTCACTGTGCAGGGTTTAACATGTCTACTTAGGGTAAGGCAAGCATACACAGCACAAATTTACATTGGTAAATTTAATAAGATGGGAATTAAAGAGGGGAAAAAAAAAGAATGAGGGAAGAAACTAAAAAGGTGAACAGGGAGAAAACGATAGAAAATTAATTAGAGATTAACTGGATCTATGAAATAGAAAACTTATAGAGAGAGTACTGATGCATACCAGGTACTAGATCACAAGTGCACAGTATTTAGCAAGATGAAATAATAGATCTAGTGAGCAAAAAGTTAGGTTGCGCTAAAAGACCAGTTCTAAAATCTTGGTATTGGAATTAGATCAAATAAAATTTGAATAGTACAGTTGGTGTTCAGTAACCAAGGTTTCCATCTAGTTCGAAATTTAGTGTGTGAGAAATGAGCTTTTGCAAACATGTTTTCCAGATGAGAATGGTCATTAGGAAATTGAAGAACGGGAAAAAAAAATAAAAAAAAGAAGTGGGGGAGGGGGTGTTCTTTATCCTCCCATTTCCTGGCTAGAAAGCCCATCAGAAATTAAAACATGGATAATTACCGTATAAAGTTTAGAAGGCAACGTGACACCTTCAGTGACCACCACCTCTAGGTGAAAAACCAGCTCACCTCAGCTTCTGACCCCACTACAGAGCCAACCAAGCACCCATTGTCATCCTCTGTGTCTGGAACAGTGAACCTCTTCTGTCCCATCCTTACTCAATAGGAATTTCAAAGTCAAGGTCAATACAATCACCATGTTGGGAAAAATAAGGAGGAGACCCATAGTGCTCTCTCTTTCCACATTATAAAATCAACGGATATCAAAACTTACAAACTTCTTTAAAATTGATGCACAGGTAAAATTCTTCCCTGGTTGGTGATGTCACATGCTCGTCTCCTCCCCCTATATGCATTACACCCTGTGTTTGGGCTTCTTTAGTAGGCCTACTTGGTGGACTTTGTAGTGGGGTCAGAAGCTGAGGTGAGCAGGTTTTTCACCTAGGAGGTGGTGGTCGCTGAAGGTGTCACGAGACCGAAGACTGTCACTTGCACTCTAGGCCATGTAGTGTTCAATTTATTGGGACTCTTGAATTGCACAAGAACTTTAACATGATATATTATTAGCTTATGGGATTATTTTGAGTTGTGCTTTACTATTCTTTTGTTTTATCCAATTTATACTTCAGTGTTTTGAATGCACTTACACAGTGTTATAGCCGTTTTAAAAAACACAAAAGAGGTTATGTTGTCAGTGTTAACACAGTATCACCTCTAACAGAAGGGCACGTGTGTACATTTTAGGTAGCACAGATTGTTTTTTAAGTTTGCTTTGAATTACTGTATTCTTTAATCTCCTCCCATGCAGCCACTGTATATAAACGGCCAAGTGGGAGATCCATCGTTCTGAATGGACATTCCCGTGCGTCCCTCAGAACGAGCGCCTGCTCGCGGCACAATCCCGTGAAGACTGTGACCACAGGACGCAGCCAAGACGAGATCGGGATATGGGCGCTGTGATTGGCCCTCCCGATGTATACAGGGATGCTTGGCTATGAGAGTTTCCCCCGCTGAGCTCAGTGCGGGGGGGCTATGTGTGTAAGGAAGATTTTTACACACAGCTGTCACAGATCCCGCACAAACCGTACACAAAGCACCACTGTCCCCATACACATCTGTCAGTGTCCCCATAAAAGATCTGTACCAGTGCACATGCACACAACGCATTTCAGTTCCCCATCACATCTACACCAGTGTGCAAAACATCTGCAATAGTGCACCAGTGTGAAAACATCTGTTAGTGTCCACCAGTGGCCAGTCAACATCTGTCAGTGTACCAGTGTCCCACCAATAAATCAAACATTTAAATTGCCCCCATACTCGCATGTAAAGCGAACGCACACAAACAACACCACCACACATGTGAGGTATCACAGCGAATGTCAGAGTGAGAGAAATAATTCTAGCATCTGTGCAACTCTAAACTGATAACCAATAAAGGCTTATAAAGCGTTGCCTATGAAATTTTTCAAATACTGAAGTTTGGCGCCATTTTACTAGCGTGCGCAATTGTGAAGTGTGATATGTTCGTTATCCATTTACCAAGCGCAATACCATATTTTACTGAAAATGTAGGTATTATATGGTCTCTGTGTGCATCAAAATTCATTAAAATGTATTTATGCATTAGTGCGTAAAACTGCGTTTGAAAAAAAACTGCTGCGCAAATACTGTGTGACATAAAAATTTGAAAAACCCACCATTTTATTCTCCAGGGCCTCTGCTACAAAAATATATAATGTTTCAGGGTTCCAAGTAATTTTCTAGCAAAAATACAGATGTTTACTTGTAAACAAAAAGGGTCAGAAGAAGGCCTGTTCTTAAAGTGGATTATGGCTGAAGGTGCTAGTTGGATGTTGCGCTTATCTATGTGGCCAGACTGAGGAAAAAGGCTCACAAGTGTGGTATCGCCATACTCAGGAGTAGAGGATGTGTTTTGGGGTATAGTTGCAAGTATGACAATGCCGTGTGTGAGAAATAACTTCATGACATTTTTGTGTAAAAAAAAAAAAAAATATTCTTAATTTTCCAAAGAATTGTGAGAAAAAAATTACAACTTCAAAAACTCGCCATGCCTCTTACTATATACCATGAACCGTATATTTTCCAAAAAGGGATCATTTTGGGGGACATTTGTACTGTCTTGACATGTTAGGGCCTCAAGAAATGAGATAGGCCGTCAGTACATCAGGTGTGATCAATTTTCAGTAATTGGTACCATAGCTTCTAAAATCTATAACTTCCACACAGACCAAAGAAAATATCCTGATTTGGGTTATTTTTACACAAAATTTGTAAATAAATACCACAAGAAGAAATATCTATTTGTGTGAAAAAATTTATAAAAATTTCATTTGGGTATAGTGCTGCATGACCACGTAATGGTCATTCAAACGTTAAGAGAAAATTGGCCTGGGAAGGAAGGGGGGGGAGGGGGTCAAAGTGCCCAGTATTGAGGTGGTTAAAATGGCTAGCTTGGGGATCTGGTATACAAGGAGGGTGGTTACGTTTGACAATAGAAGGAATACAGCCATCCAAAAGTCTCTAAGTAGGTGGCAATCCCACCACACATGTGCCAGGGAGCCAATCGCCTGCACTGTTGCCAGAATTGTGGGAATTGGTTGGATAAATCTGTGTAAATCTATAAAGGGGTGTAGTACCACTTGTGAGTCAAAATATTGAAGCATGTTTACCACCAGCGAATTGGGGCTGATACAGAGTTTATTAAGTAGGTGCCTTATTTGTAGGTATTGATAGAAGGATATGTTAGGTCTGGAGAATTCTAATTACAAGTCTTGGAAGGATCTCATCTGGGATCCCTGGAAAAGTTAACCAATATTGCATATATTGGAAGATATCCAGGACTGTAGTGACACGTGTTCAATAGCAGTGGCAGCTGTGAATGTGCTTGAATCGGCAGGGATGGTTTGGTTGATCCCAAGGCCCACCAAAGCTTTGTTGTAGCTGAAATTGTGTCGAAGTATGATCTTTGCATTTCCAGTCTTGGGATCTGCACCGCCATTGCCTTTTTCAAGTTGGATGTCAAATCTGCCTATTCGATTTCAACTTCACAAGGGCTTTTAAGCACATGCCTAGTGGATTGAAGCAATATTAAAGCTTTTTTTGGGCACACTTCTAATGCGGAGATATACAGTGTATGTAGCTTTTTATTCTATTAAACTAGTATGTTCTACTTCAGTTACCTTGCCCATCAGTGTGTATGGCCACTTTCCAGATTCAGGGTCACTACTTTCTATTGCAGGGGATAATTGAGCCATCCTTGCAAGCACACTTCCGGCTGGGAATAAAGCCGACGAAATGTGCATCAACTCAAAACATACAGCCCGAAGCAAGTCACTTCCTGCCTTCCTCCCTCTCTGCACCTTCTATGTTCCTTCTGAATAATGCATGTGAAATACACAGGGCATGTGCTTCCCTTTACAGAAGTTCAGGGAAACATTGCTGTACAAACGGGAGCTAGCAGAAGTGTGCATTTAGAAATGTGTAACACCCTCCTAGGTAGGTGCTAGGAAAAAGCATCTATTTGCGCCTTCTGCTTATCAGGGGAGCCTGATCTGTTAGTTTGCCTGTCACGTTTCCAGGTGTGATTCACTGGGTCTGAGGGAGTGCCCCCACTGTATTCCATAAGGAAGCTTGTTGGACAGTGTAGGAAACCTAGCCAGTGACACATGTTTATGGCAAACCCAGTAGGAGGGCATTCCTGCAATGCATCCTGGGATTGACCATAAATACACAGGGGACATGTGACAGGTCATCTTTGGCGGGAAGCAGAGTCCCAGGAAGAGGTGGACGGCTGTCTTTCCTCCTGCAGTGTGTGAGGAAGGTGGTCTTAGGCAGTCGGCCTAATGAACCAGGTGTGGAGCTGAGCTGCAGAGGATCCAGAGTGCTGACAGTGGAGCTGCTGGCAGAGTCTCTTGGGAAAAAGGGGGACCACTCCAGGGAAGTCAGGGGATAAAAGAGCTAGCTCAAACAGGAAACGTAACAGTAAAGGGGGTGCAGTGTAGTTGACCCTGAGGAATAGGAACAAAGGGGGTGCCAGGAAGGGCCCTGAAGATTGTTCTGCAGTACAGTACAGTTTACCTCATTTCATTTCTTACTACTTCACTGCTACTGACAAGGTGAAGCATCGGCCTAGAGGCACTCAGCATTATTCAGTCGTCCCAGCTAATTATGCATAGTTCTATAAAGTTGGAGTATCCCACTCTTTCGATTCTCCCATTCAAGTTTTCAATTAAAACGCAAAAACCAAAGCTCCTAGACTGTTTCCTGACTGAGCCAAAATCACTTGGAAAATGTTGAACTTTCGTGCTGTTGCTAATAGTAACCCAGGGGAACCCATACCCAGCAGCTTCCAAGGGAGTACTGCTACAAATGTATGTGCGTGAGCACACATTTAGTGAATTACACACTGGAGAATGGGAAATTGAGAACAGGTTGCTAGGTAGGCAGTTTAAAAAAAAAAAAAAAAATTAGCAGCCAATACTACTTTAGATGGATACTAGAGAAGAGGCACACTCGTGCAAGCCAGTGTCAACACCAGCAGTATATATTAAAAGCCAACTCCACCTTTTAGACCACGTTACAGCCATATTTAGTTGTAACATTTATATAACCCTGTCAAGTGGACCACCCCATGATAGTTTGAGGGGGGCTCTTTTACCCTCTCGGCAGCTATCAATTTTGAGTTCTGTGTGGCTGTCTGGGCAGATTACCAGAGTACCAGAGATTTGTTAAAGAATAAAATACAATTGCCTTTTACTACTGCGGCAGGCGGCTTGTAGTTCTGAATATAATACAAGCGTGGTAATTTATCAAAGAAAAAAAGGATGGCGCTCACCAACCCAGTGCATTAGTATGTAGATCTATTTTGGCCTCAGCCAGCATCGCTCCAGCCACACCTCACTGGCATGTTTTGCCACGCTCACCAGGGCTTGGTCACAAAAGTTGATGAGCGGTGCCCTTTCTTCTCTTGGATAATGCTCTTACACCTCTGAATGGTGCACGGACACCAGCTCCCTTTACTGCAATCGGCAGAGATCTCTCGGTCTCAGCTTAGAGCAGCACTGCAAGTTTATTTGGATCACAAATGTGGTGATTACCACACTCACAATACATTAAAATCTTCTTCCAGCTCAGTAACTTAAAACCCATATCTCGGTACAAACTGAGTTTGAAGGAGATCCACTGATTGTGATTGCAATGCTTTGTAGGCTTGTGTACAGTACTTTTTTTTCCTGAAAATATGTGTGCATTTATAATGGTTTTGAAAAAAAAAAAGTAGACATAGCCTTTAATTCGGTCTGCTCAGCTGTCATCAATAGGTCAATCTGAGAGAACTTTGCATAGAAACCCTTACTACATTGTGGGAGATTCAAAGTGAAGACTGGATACACTTGGGGCTTTACCCTTCAGACTGGTGACAGTGCCCAACTACTTCTTTAGTAAACAATTTTACTTTTACTAATAAGAAAATGTTAAAAATGGAATGGTCAATTTGCTATCTGGATACAACACACATTAGCTGATCAGTTTTTCATGCACTCAATCGAACTATGATCTTACACTGATCTGACTTTAGTGATGGAAAATTGGGTTGGCATAATTTGCCCGTTCATGCCCTTTTTACACTACTTTATAGAGAAAGTAGAGATTTTAGTGGTGGCCTACCACTAAAATCCAGTGGAAAACAAACATGTTACATGTGAAGAAGTTTGGTTAATACTTCCCTCTCCTGGTGCCCACATCACCTAAAACTGATGGAAAAGAAATTACCAATTCATCAGAAGCCAGACACTTCCAGAAGTGTCCATGTCCTATGCCCCCTGCTGCACTCAGTGGGGAGGAGTTTTAGTGGGAGTAGAGCATAAGGTAAGCATTTACCATCTTCCATCCCGGTATCATATGTATTTTCATTTTGGATTTTAGCAACATGGATGCTTTGAACCAGTCAATGCCTGGGTTAATACAAACCTATACTGTCTCTCTGTAAACTGGTGCAAAAATAGCATTAATAGACAAAATGTAATTAATTATACCAATTAGATCTCCCATTATTGAAAACAGTTTATTAAAAGATTACATTTTAAGTGGTTGCTATATTGTACCTTACAATATCCCCATTGATGAGCATTACCGACCTAGCCAGTAAGTGATGGAAGATTATGGATGTTTATCAGCACTTTACAATACAATTAGGATCAAATGAGTATAATCTGGGTTTTATTTGAGACTTGGAGGTATTGGGCAATACAAGCCATTCTTTTTGTAGAAGAACTCCACTAACCACAAAACAGTCATTTTAGAAAGGTCTTTACCAACGGAAACTTTTATATTTAACAGTCCAGGTTACATGGAAAATTTGAATTTCAAAGTCTACCACTAGCTGCTGCTCTGTACGTCTGATACATCAAACGGTGAAGGCCTTTTTATGAAATACACATGAAGCTGTAAACCTCTAAAATGCCTTCTGACGTTAACCAGTTTATATCCACTGCAATGCCCCAACCTGGATATGCCCCATTATATACAAGCTCTGCCTGTGAGCGCATTTTATTGGGGCCCTCATTTCACAAAATGTGCTGCTTCATGCAGAAAATAAATTCAACTAAAGCGCAAACACTGGAACAAGAAGCTCTCTATGTGCTTTCAACAATCCCACAAAACAAGGCTGAAATACAGAGTTAAATGTAAAAACCATAAAGCAGAAACACAAAGCTTTTTGCTTTCATATGCTCAGCAGATAATTCTAAAATGCAGCCTGCATGGCGCTGGGTGATCAATAAAAAGGAATCAGTCAACTGTCACATGTCTCTGAATGCAAGAAGCTTTCTACAACTCAATGTGTTTATTTTAAAGAAGTCATTTAAAGCCCCAGCCTTTGAAGGGAAAAAGAGCTATTCTTAGTATATTGGTCTGTAGCCATGTCCAATGTGCATTTTCAGAAATCCTATGTATTTGAAACGTTTAGAAGGAATTTAACAAGACCAACACAGAATCAAATTCTTGCATTTAGACACATAGTAGTGTTGTAAATGGCATTTTCTTCTGTTTTTCCTCTGTGTTTGTGAGGATAAATGGTTTCTTTAGCGTGTGTATCAAAAGCAGTCCCTATGTGGCCTTGATTAAGAGTTAAAAATTCACATTGATCAATTTTTGATTCAGACATGAAGTCATTTTGCCTTTAAGGAGACTTATTTGCACAAAACATACATATACAGTAAACCCAATAGGTTATCCATTATTACCTGTTTGTATACCTCTACCCTGTACACTTAGAACATTGTTACAGTGCCTTAGTGATAGAAAAAAGATTTACTGATCATATTATGCCCCCCCAGTCCAAATGTTTTTAAGATCAAATGAAAGCAAACATGTGGAGTGTTTCCTTTAGAACTACCTGGCTTCTTTCCCGGACAGGATAGTTTCTAGGGCAGCAACTAATGATTATTTTCATATTTGATTAGCTTGCCGATTATTGTTTTGATTAATCGGATAATCTTAAAAAAAAAAAAAAGTGTGGCGTATAGTTTAGTTAATATGTAGAGTAAAAAAAAAGGCAATTTATTCCTAAATATCTATATGCAGTGGTAAATATAAATAACCAACTATATGGCTAGGGAGCAAAAATCTCTAATCCACTCTGAGAACAACAGACAGAAGAGATTTCCTGATATACTATAAAAAGGTTGAATCTGGTAAATAGACTCCGAGATCAAATTTTTTATTTAAAGAAAAAAAAAAAAAAAAAATGAAAAACAATTTTGCAAATTTTCAGACAGAACAGTAAAATATTATGTATGACAGACTCCCTATTCATAGGCAGGTGGATTGATAAAAACTCCCGGTGCCTGCTGTCACTTATGCTGGCCATACAAATCAATGTCTTTCAAAAAAAAAAAAAAAAAAATATTCATTTTAAGAACATTTGCTCGATTTTCTTATAGTTAGTGGGGTTAAATCGAAGTTTGTTTTTTTCACCACAGTGACAGGATACTTCGAAAGAGCAGAATAGAAAACTTCTTGGTCAAAGGAATTTTCAAAAAAAAGTGTATGTGTCTTTTTTTCAGAAATTACATTAGTTTTAAAACTAAAATCAAGTGAAATTTTTAAAATGACATTCTTTCATTCAGCAAATGTCCGAAGATTTTTCGTATGAATATTATTGGGCGAAAATCAATACGTGTATGGCCAGCATAAGGCTCGGTTCATCCCTGTGCGGTTTGCTTTTGATCTGTTTCTGCAGTGTTTTTTGCTGTGATTTGAGTTTTGCATTATTTATGCTTTTTTTGGCAAATTTGTTGTTGGGCAGATTAAAAAATGCAACAAAAAATGTTATACTTATCGGCTCTGTGCAATGGTTTTGCACAGAGCAGCCTTGATTCTCCTCTTCTAGGGTCCCCCATCGATGCTTCTGGCTCCTCCTGTCTTCAGAGTGCTCCAATAGCAAGCTTCAAAGTATAGTATAGCATGCCCTTAAAGCAACGTAAAAAAGAAAAAAAAAAAAAAAAAAAAAACTTCTGCCTTTAGGACCACTCACTTCCTGCCCAGGACTACATGTCCCATGAGGCATTGCTCCTCACCCATTCACAAGTTCTCAGGCACTTCCTGACATGTATGGACGGTGTACTGAGCTGTGTGTGTGCTGTACTGCATTTCCAAATAACAAATAATGCATTCTGTATGAAGGCTTAACTAATCGATTAAGAAATTAGTTGACAACTATTTTCATAATCGATTAGAACTCCTGGTCTCAAAGTGGTATTAAACTCCAAAGCAAAACATATTCCAGCTTACCAATTCTTATAATGTGCTGCCTGCATTTGTTTTTCCTGATGAGGCATTTACAAATGATCAGCTTTTATTTATTCGTGTAAAATCTTTACCCCAAAAGAAAAAAAAAAAAACAGTTGCTATAACTAAACTTCAGTGTGTGCTTTAGTTTAGCTTTCATTTGTTAGCTATAGTAGCAGGTTTAGATAAACTAACACTATGGTTAGAATAAACTGCTCTAGCTGTAACATACTAAGGAGGGAGATTTACCAAAGCAGGTGAACACAAAATCTAGTGCAGCAATCTACTAAACAAGCAAACAAGCTGAAGTTAGAAGCTGATTGGTTACTATGTACAACTGCAAATCTCCCACTTATGCCTGGTACAAATGATCAGATAATCGTATGAAAAAAATCGCTTTCTAGTTGATCGCACGATAATCTGATCGTTAGTACACAGCTTTCGACAGCCAATCATGGCATTTCCTCCAACAAAATTCGAAGAGACAAACATGAAAACCTTTGTCGTACGATAGCCTATCGAATGACAATTGTTTAATCAGTACAGTACGAGTTCGCAAAAAAAAAAAAAAATTGACAAAGACCACGCACGATCAGAAACCCTAAAATAACCCGGAAATAGCCTGGCTGTCGTTTTTGTTTTGCACTATCCGATACGTAGCTACGCAACCAGAATTTTTGTACGATTCTGGAAAAGCTTACGTTTAGTATGAATTGTTTAATTCGATGCTAGTAGCAAGCAAAATGTGAACGATGAGTTGTCCGATTATCTGATCATGTGGATGAGGCATTAGACTCTTAAGACACAGGTTTCGAAAATTGTACGTAAAATACTGCTTTGAAGACTTGCCACTATATACCCCACTTCATCTCCATTATGCTGGAGAGGGTGTCAAGAATCTGGAACTCTTCAAAACATATGGTGGGACTGTGCACATATCAAACCCTACTGGTACTCTGTCTCAACATTCCTCTCCTCCTTCTGCAACATACCCTCTCCACTATCCTCTCTGATCTCCTCCTGGGTTTTACGATCCCTACCTGGCCCTCACAAATCAGAGTCCTGGGAACACATGTCCTAATAGCGGCTCACCTTGCACTGGTGAAAGCCTGGAAATCACCGAAACCACCCACGTTGGCAGACTATTCTTTTACTGAACAATCACCTTCGAAAGGAATTTGCCTTTGCTAAAGCCAACCTGACCACTGCATCTTTTTACAAACATTGGGCACCATGGCTCTCCGATCACAGGAGCGCCAACCTAGGATTCTCTACTAGGAACAAACTCCATGATTTCTGAACCCCATACCCTGGTTACCCGTACCACTCCATTTCTGCTATGTTCTGAAAACGTAATGCATTCCTACGAATGGTAGGCACTCCTAAGCTTCTTGCAATATGTTTTTTTATTAAACCTTGCCGACAAATGGAACACACCCCAACTGACCCCCCTGCATATTTGAATGTCACTAGGTAAACAACAAGAATTCCAAGCTACATAACTCCACTCATTTGTACTCTGGTCCGGCTACAGTTGGTTCCCATGGGGGGGGGGGGGGGGGGGTGACCAGATCCCGACATACTGTAATCTCTCGGAATTCACATGCAGGGAGACCCACTCCCCTGTATTGCCGGCAAAGCTTAACTAATATGTTCACTAATGATGTTTTGACTTTGTTCGACCTGATATATTGTTCATGTTTTCTGTTCCACCTATGTAAACAATGTGCAATTTTTGACATAACTGTTTGTACTTAATTCTCTTGCAAAATCTCAATAAAAATGGTTATAAAAAAAACAAAATACTGCTTTGAAGCAATCGTAAAATAATCTGATCATTAGTACACAGCTTTGAGAGCTGATGATGGCAGTTCATGCAAAATCATGCAAAATTATCCGATGGGACAAAAATGGATTTTTGTAAAATCTTACCGTAAAATCCTTTTCTCTTAAGCTCATTGACAGACGCAGTCCTCTTGATTAATATCAAATCGGGTTATACTGCCCTCTACAGGAGTAGGACACTAGGCAGAAGGAAAACGTTCTGGCCACACCTTAGGGGCAGTCCCAGAGGGTATATCCTCTCTCTCCCTGATACAGGATGTCAGTTATGTCACAAAGCAGTGTCAGAATTTAACCCAACCCAAAAGTAGAGGGGCGGGTACTGCGTCTGTCAATGAGCTTAAGAGAAAAGGATTTTACGGTAAGATTTTACAAAAATCCATTTTTCTCTGTCGCTCATTGACAGACGCAGTCCTCTTGATTAATATCAAATTGAGACGTCCCAAAGCAGTGCCACAAATGAGGGGTGGGATAACAGAAATCAAAATTTAAATCCAGAAGGCCCAACCGGTGCCGACTAGAAGTCTTAAAGGCTCATCAAACCAAAAGGATGAGACTCAACTGAAAATCCAACAGAAAAAAACCCTCGATGTAGACCAACGGTCTCCTCAAATTGCGGCCTGCAGAACCTTGCGGCCAAAAGAGGCAACCACCGATGCCATCACATCAACTTTATAAAATTTTGTAAAGGTATGAACCGACGACCAGGTAGCCGCCTTGCAAACCTGGACCACTGAAGCCTGATGGCAGAAGGCCCAGGAAGCACTAAGCGCCCGAGTGGAGTGCGCCTTAACAGGGAACGGAGGATTCCGACCCTTAATAGAATAAGACTGTACCACCGTCTGTCTGATCCATTTGGAGATAGTCGCAGCAGATGCAGGCAACCCCTTTTTGGGGCCATCCGTGATCACAAAAAGTGAATCCGTTTTACGAAACGAGTCTGTAGTTTTCAGGTATACCCTGATTGCTGGAACCACATCCAAGGAATGTAACGCACACTCCCGAGGATGACTGGGCTTAGGACATAGGGAAGGCAATACAATGTCCTCATTCAGATGAAACTCTGAAACCACTTTAGGAAGGAAGGATGGATTCGGACGAAAAACCACCTTATCCCTATGAACCACCAGATATGGGGAACAACAAGATAATGCGGCCAGTTCTGACACCCTGCGTGCAGAAGTAATGGCCACCAAGAAGGCCACCTTCTGGGATAAAGTAAGCAAGGGAATCTCCCTGATATTTTCAAACGGAGGTTTCTGAACAACCGACAACACTAAATTAAGATCCCAGGGCGGTAAGGGCGCACGCACTGGCGGAGCCAGGTGCCGCACCCCCTGGATGAAATTCAGCACCAAGGAATGAGTAGCCAAAAGGTTTCTGAAAGAAGAATGCTAATGCTGAAACCTGACCCTTGTTAGTACTCAAGGTCAGCTTCTGCTCAACTCCTTGTTGCAGAAAAGCCAAGATTCGGGTCACCGAATAGGCCCGTGGAGGAAATCCAAAGGATTCACACCACGCAATATAAGACTTCCATGTGCGATGATGGACTTTTCTAGAAGTCGCTTTCCTTGCTTTAATTAAAGTAGGAATAACTGAAGTTGACAATCCCTTGTCCTTCAGCACCTGAGTCTCAATAGCCAGGCCGTTAAAGCCAGCGATTGTCCCTGAGACCGCAGATCCTCCTTGAGAGGAAGTCTCTAGGGAGCGTCCGCGACCAGCCTGTGGAAGTCGGCGTACTCGGGTTGACGAGGTCAGTCCGGAACTACCAGGATAACTGGAATTCATTCCACCTCTGTCCTGCGAAGAAGCTTCAGCAGCAACTTGAGAGGAGGGAAGACATACAGTAGCTGATACTGTCCCCACGGGGCGACCAGCGCGTCTGCTGTGTTCGTTCGCGGATCTCGGGAGCGGGTTACAAAAACTCTGCGCCTTCCTGTTGAGCCGAGCTGCCAACAGATCCACCTCCAGGGTGCCCCAATGAAGGCACCGCTGGTGAAATATCTCTGGATGAAAAGGCCATATCCCTTGATCCAGAATCCAACGGCTGACATAATCTGTCTGCCGATTTTCCACCCCCGGAGTGCATTCTGCGGGGAGAGCCGGAACAAACCGTTCCGCCCAATGAAGAATGCTGGCTACCTCTATGGCCGCCAGGGCACTCTTGGTGCCCCCTTGGTGATTGACATAAGCCACGGCCGTGGCCTTGTCCAACTGAATCCAAACCGGGTTGCCCTGAAGCTACTCGGTCCAGAAAAATCAGACAAAGTCTGATCGCTCTCAGTTCCAATACATTTATCGGTAACCTGGATTCTGTCAGAAGAAATGACTTCTCCTGGCTGAGCATCGGAGACCGAAGCTACCAGACCAGAGATTCTCTGGTCCGCTCGCTCAACCGGATCCGATTGTCCAGAGAATCGGGATTCCGATTCCATCTGAAAAGAATCTCCTTTTGTGATCTTTTGCAAAAGTGAAGAAAACGTTCTGCTCAAGGAGCGGGAACTGCCGCTCCCTGTTGCATCAAGTCTATTACTGCTCCCCGCAAAGCTTTTAAGCGATCCGGGGATAGTCGAATGTTGGAAGGGAAGAATCGCACCGGTAGAAGTGATCGAAACTTGATTTTGTATCCCGACCGCATGACCTCGCAAACCCCTTTGTCCGGGATTCTGGAACCCTTATCGCCCGCCCCAGCGGAGCGAACAAACTTTTTATGAGCGGAAAAGGAAGGTCCTCGCCTGTTACGAGGTCCTTTACCTTTAGCTGTCTGTGGTAAAAAAGTGCTCTTACCCCCAGTGAGATCCTTTATAATCTCATCCAAGGTGTCCCCAAACAGGCGATCCCCCTGAAAGGGAAGATTAGCCAAAGTCTTTTTGGAACCTTGATCAGCCGACCAGCACTTAACCATAAACAAGTTACAACACTGCTGAAACAGATGCACGCCCTAGCAAGGGAGTGGCATCCAGGGCGGCGTCACAGATGAACTGTAGCCCTTGTATAATCTGCTCCAGCAAATCTGATACTGCCGGGGGGATACTTCTCCCCTTTATGTCATGGCGTAACAGTTTGGTCCATTCTGTCAATGTTTGCCAGTGGGACTATGTCGCGGCCGACCCAGCGCGGAGCTAGGGCCTGCACGCGCTCGTAGGCTAACTGGGGTGACCACTGGATCCTAACATCCAGCCCGTCGCCCAGTTTCAGCATACTTGCTTGAAGATCTCACAGGAACACTGGAGAAAAAAAGCTGCCTAAAAATAAAAAAAAAAAAATAAAAACATTTCTTAAAAAAATCTTGCCAGGACCAAGATCCCAGCAAGGAACTTAGGTCCTTACTCCTAACTAGACAGAAAAAAACTGACATCATGTAGCAGGGAGAGAGAGGATATACCCTCTGGGACTGCCCCTAAGGTGTGGCCAGAACGTTTTCCTTCTGCCTAGTGTCCTACTCCTGTAGAGGGCAGTATAACCCGATTTGATATTAATCAAGAGGACTGCGTCTGTCAATGAGCTTAAGAGAAAAGGATTTTACGGTAAGATTTTACAAAAATCCATTTTTGTCCCATCGGATAATTTTGCATGATTTTGCATGAACTGCCATCATCAGCTCTCAAAGCTGTGTACTAATGATCAGATTATTTTACGATTGCTTCAAAGCAGTATTTTGTTTTTTTTATAACCATTTTTATTGAGATTTTGCAAGAGAATTAAGTACAAACAGTTATGTCAAAAATTGCACATTGTTTACATAGGTGGAACAGAAAACATGAACAATATATCAGGTCGAACAAAGTCAAAACATCATTAGTGAACATATTAGTTAAGCTTTGCCGGCAATACAGGGGAGTGGGTCTCCCTGCATGTGAATTCCGAGAGATTACAGTATGTCGGGATCTGGTCACCCCCCCCCCCCCCATGGGAACCAACTGTAGCCGGACCAGAGTACAAATGAGTGGAGTTATGTAGCTTGGAATTCTTGTTGTTTACCTAGTGACATTCAAATATGCAGGGGGGTCAGTTGGGGTGTGTTCCATTTGTCGGCAAGGTTTAATAAAAAAACATATTGCAAGAAGCTTAGGAGTGCCTACCATTCGTAGGAATGCATTACGTTTTCAGAACATAGCAGAAATGGAGTGGTATGGGTAACCAGGGTATGGGGTTCAGAAATCATGGAGTTTGTTCCTAGTAGAGAATCCTAGGTTGGCGCTCCTGTGATCGGAGAGCCATGGTGCCCAATGTTTGTAAAAAGATGCAGTGGTCAGGTTGGCTTTAGCAAAGGCAAATTCCTTTCGAAGGTGATTGTTCAGTAAAAGAATAGTCTGCCAACGTCAATTAATCAAGAGGACTGCGTCTGTCAATGAGCGACAGAGAAAAATGGTTTTCTTGTACGATACCAGATCCCACGATTTAGGTTTAATCAGCACAGTTGTCGTCCGAAAGTGCAATACAAATACATTACATAACTTCCAAATTTTTATTCTGTTGTACAACAATCTTCATAACTTTATTAACCACTCATTTTCAAATTAGAGACTAGCATGTAAAAAAAAGAAAAATAAGGACTGTCATTCGTCAAAAATCTCATTGTGTGTACCAGGCATTGGTTCGGAAGTATTATTCAATTCCATTCCTTTTCTGTTTTCTAGGTTTCAAATGTTCTATATGGTTTTGGACAACATGAATAGAAGACAACACAAAACACAATGACTGTACAATATTCACAGGATTTGGGAACTCTATTAGGAGATGGTATAATGAATGTGGGAACAATCCATGGCATAACAAGTCAATCAAATCAAAGGTAATGCCAACTTGTATTTTGGGAGACTAGCAACAAAGCTCATTAGTGGGTTATTTAAAATCTAACTTCATTTTTATGAAAAAGCACAGGTTTCCCTGAAAAATAATTAGTGTCAAGTAAAAAGAATAGAGCAAAAGACAGAGCCAAATCAGCTTTCCACAGTTATGAAAAAAAAAAATTGTGTGTATATTTGGAGTCAGAATTTATTTTCCATCTACCCGTTTCAGAAAGCAGTATGATTATTTTTCTGAGCATGCAATTTATCTACTTGTAGTGCCTCGGGCTGTTGGATTCGAGAAACCCTCAATATAGAGTATTTCTGCTTTCTAGGCTTAGTTTAATGTTCCTGTCACTTCCCTGTCGATCCTGAATCACATAAGCAGCTGAAATGAAATATGATTTTATTTCACACCAAGAATAAAATAAAAAGGGCTTGTTTCATTAACCTTTTGTGTACTATCAATTTTCTTATTTGGTAAATATTCAATATACTGTACATCTATATTCACTTTGGTCTACTGAGAGCAAAAATGGTCCCCATGGCTTTATAAAAGGTTTTGAAAAACAAAATACATTTTCAATTATTTAAAATGCATTCCTTAAACAATCCATAGGCATACAGGGGATATAGAAAGGCTACACACCTCTGTTAAAATGTCAGGTTTCTGGGATGTAAAAAAAAAAAAAAAAAAAAAAAAATGAGAAATCATTTCAGAACTTTTTTTTACCTTTAACCACTTTACCACCGGAGGATTTTGCTGTCTTACGTCCAGGTCACTTTTTGCGATTCGGCTCTGTGCAACTAACTGACAATTGCGCGGTCGTGCGACGCTGTACCCAAACGAAATTTACGTCCTTTTTTTCCCACAAACAGAGCTTTCTTTTGGTGGTATTTGATCACCTGTGTGATTTTTACTTTTTGCGCTATAAACAAAAAAGTGCATTTATTTTGAAAAAATAACAATATTTTTAACATTTTTTTATATGAAATTCCCCCCAAAAAAAATGTAAAAATCAAATTTCTTTTTAATTTTTGGCCAATTTGTTTTCTGCTACCCATGTTTGGTAAAAAAAATCAAGATAAGCGTATTTTGATTGGTTTGCGCAAAAGTTATTGCGTTTACTAACTAAGGGAAAGATTTCTGTCATTTTTGGTGTTTTTTTTTTTTTTTAACGAGTAATGGCGGCGATCTGCGTTTTTTTTTGCGGGACTGCGACATTGCGGCGGACAGATCGGACCCTTGACTGACATTTTTGACACTTTTGGGGGTACCAGTGACATTACTGCAGTAATCAGTGCTATACATATGCACTGTTACTGTAAAAATTACACTGGTAGTGAAGGGGTTAATTTTATTGGAGAGGGAGGGGTTAATATATGCCTGGTGCTTACTGACGTGTGGGGGGGGGGGAGGTGACTGAGTGACAGAAGGACAGATCGGATGTTCAGCTATGCTGAACACTCCGATCTGTCAGTCCCTGTCACTTAGGAGATCCGCCCGCTCTGTTTACACAGGTGGGCGGATCTCCTCACTCGATTCCCCGACGATCGGGGCGGGGCAGAGCAGCGGCGATCGCCGCCGCTCCTCCCCTGGCCCGACTCCCGCTGTGAATTAAAACAGCGGGAGGAGTCCAGCGACGTAGGTCTACGTCGCTGGACGGGAACGAGCCACTGTGCCGCAGTAGCAGCACAGTGGCTGGGGGTAAAGTGGTTAATGTGACCTATAAACAGTACAACAAACTAAAATCTTTTAGAGGGGGGGGGAGAGCAGAGAAGAAAAAAAAAAAACTAAAAATGTGGTTGCACAAGAGTGCACACCCTCTTAAAACCATGGATGTAGGCGTGTTCAGAATTCAGCAATCGCATTCAAACTCATGTTAAATAGGAGTCAGTACTACACATCTGCCATCATTTAAAGTGCCTTTGATTAACCCCAAATAAAAGTTCAGCTGTTCTAGTCGGTCTTTCCTGACATTTTCTTGGTCCCATCCTACACCAAAAGCCATGGTCCGCAGAGAGCTTCCAAAGCATCAGAGGAATCTCATTGTTAAAAAGGTATTAGTCAGGAGAAGGGTACAAAAGAATTTCCAAGGCATTGGATTTACCATGGAACACAGTGAAGACAGTCATTCATTTGAGAAAATATGGCATAAGAGTGACATTACCAAGAACTGGACATTCCTACAAAATTGATGAAATGACGAGAAGAAAAATGGTCAGGGAGGCTGCCAAGAGGACTACAGCAGCATCAGGGCTGGCACAAGGGGGGGGGGGGCAGAGAGGGAACCTGCCCTGGGCACAGTGTTGAGGGCGGCGGGTTGGGAGTGTCAGCTCTTCTTTTATTTCAGTGACAGGACTAGCTTTTGGATTCTGTCCCCAGTGGCTGGCCTGCACACTACCTGTAAGGTATTCTTAGATATGGACGAGTCTAGCCCTGGCATTTTCTGCATCTTCTGTGCCCACCTCATGGTCTGCTCACCTCCTGTAAGGCTTTAGTATTATTAGATCTGCCCGTGTCTAGTCCAGGCATTTCCCTCAGCTTCTGTTCCGGCCCATGTTCTGAAGAGGTGGAGCCAGGAGCGCCAGCGGGGGACCTCAGAAGAGGAAGGCTGGGAGTGCTCTAAGGAAACCATTGCACGGAGCAATAAGTATGGCATGTTTAATATCAAAAACAAGTTGGTTTACGATCACTTTATTGGTATTAGGATAATGTTAAATTCCAGTTAAAAGCTATACACTAGAAGCAAAAAAACTCTAAATTACCTACTGTTTCTAGGAGGCCTAAGGGCCAGGGAAAACGCAGGTGTGTTCAGATCCTGGAAAATGGAAAAGGATTTAGGAAAACTAGAAGAATGGTCAGAACTCTGGCAACTGAAATTTAATGTGGATAAGTGCAAGATAATGCACCTGGGGTGTAAAAACCCAAGGGCAGAATATAGAATATTTGACACAGTCCTGACCTCAGTATCTGAGGAAAGGGATTTAGGAGTAATTATTTCAGAAGACTTAAAGGTGGGAGGACAATGTAATAGAGCAGCACGAAATGCCAGCAGAATGCTTGGATGTATAGGGAGAGGTATAAGCAGTAGAAAGAGGGAAGTGCTTATGCCGCTGTACAGAACACTGGTGAGACCTCACTTGGAGTATTGTGCGCAGTACTGGAGGCCATATCTCCAGAAGGATATAGATACTCTAGAGAGAGTTCAGAGAAGAGCTACTAAACTAGTACATGGATTACAGGAAAAAACTTACCAGGAAAGGTTAAAGGACCTTAACATGTATAGCTTGGAAGAAAGAAGAGACAGAGGGGATATGATAGAAACCTTTAAATACATAAAGGGAATCAACTCGGTAAAGGAGGAGAGCATATTTAAAAGAAGAAATACTACCACAAGAGGACACCGTTTTAAACTAGAGGGGCAAAGGTTTAAAAGTAATATGAGGAAGTATTACTTTACTGAGAGAGTAGTGGATGCATGGAATAACCTTCCTGCAGAAGTGGTAGCTGCAAATACAGTGAAGGAGTTTAAGCATGCATGGGATAGGCATAAGGCTATCCTTCATATAAGATAGGGCCAAGGACTATTCATAGGATTCAGATATATTGGGCAGACTAGATGGGCCAAATGGTTCTTATCTGCCGACACATTCTATGTTCTATGTTTCTATGTTTCTATGGTCTTGTGCTGCTTTGTGTTCGAAAAGTTCAAATATGTTTGGTTTATCTAATTACGTATGCAATGACAAAAAGCAACACACAGAAAATCACTTAAAGGGTAACACGTGGGGGGAAAAAAAAAAAATCAGCAAATAAAAAAAAAATACAGTGTATAGAATTGTGACACAAATCATATTGTAATCTATCCATCTTTTAATCTATCCATCTTTAGACGATCCCTGAAAACCCTTCTCTTTAAAGAAGCCTACCCGGCTACCAACTAATAACGCTGTTTCTCTTGCTCCATCAGCGCATCCCCCACAGCTATTGCCTTTTGTATCAATTGACCCTCCCTTTTAGATTGAAAGCTCTAACGAGCAGGGCCCTCTGATTCCTTTTGTTCCAAATTGTAGTGTAACTGTAATGTCTGCCCTCATTTTGTTAAGCGCTGCGCAAACTGTTGGCGCTATATAAATCCTGTATAATAATAATAATAATAATAATAATATTGTGATTGAATGATATTAAAAATTACCCTTATTTTTTATTCTGCAGCTCTGTAATTTTCTGAAAATGCAATTCAATATGGCTACCTGGAGAACATGCAACATGTTCCCGAAAGTGAACTTATCCCCGCACAGCCGTGCTCAGCTAAATTTTTTTCAAAAAGTGGCAGCTGGTACAGGGAACGTCTCCCCATACTGCTGTCACACCAGGTGCTCGGATCCCCCAAGCGGCTGCAGGAGAGGGAACATGTTACACCCTAAAAAACAGGTGTAACATGCAGCATGTTTCCAAAGGTGAACTTATCCTTTAAGTTTTTACCAAGGGATTGCTTCACTAAATTTTGACAATTGAAGCCTTATGGGCAAATATCCAGTTTGAATAGGTTTGCTTCTTGTATGCATCATTCATTCTATGCCATATAAATGCATGAACCCAAGTAGTATTTGGAGCAATCAGGCTACAAATCTGTACCTCTTGTACACTTTGAGATGTTCAAACCTGCTGTCTAAATGCTCACACCCACCATCTGCTGGACAATATAAAGCATTGTAGCATGCTCACACTTCAGCTGCACCCCTGGTTCTAAAAGCTTAAAAGCCAACTGTACCTTGTAGACCATCTTACATTCATCGTTAGGGGGTAAAATGATGGCCAGTGTCCACTGCCACCCACCCTCTACAAAGTGAGGGAAATTCGCTCTTAAGTAGTGTTGAGCGAACACGGACTGTATTATTCTGGTCCGTACCGGATAATTGGATTTTTGTTACCCGGACATGGACCCGAAAACTTTACTGTATGTTCGGGTTTAAAATCCGTGTTCGGTAATTTTATTTCCTGTTTTGTATGTAATGGCGCGCTTTTAATGGCGGGCTTTCAACAGCCAATCAACAAGCGTTTAACTGGTGTGCGCCATCACAGCCATGCCTACTAATATATTAGGAGCTGTGATTGGCCAGCTGAAGCATGTGACCCAGGTCTTTATAAGCTCGAGAGACACAGCGCGGTGCGTCAGTCTGCTGTAGTGTAGGGAGAGAGCACACATCATAACGGTGCTGGCTGCTGCTGATTAGGGACAGACAGGGAAAAACAACATTGTGCTGAAAAGAATGCAGGGACAGGTCGGAGTGTAGGCAGGGAAAGATATTTTAGCATTTTAGGGACAGGCTGGAGAGATTAGGCAGGGAGAGATTAGGAGACACAGGACAGAACAATCGTCCGTTAGCTGTGTGGGGGGTTGTGCAGTGAACGATCTTTTTGCCCTCACTTGAGCCCACTGAGGAGGAGGGAGAAACAAATATATTTTTATCAGTCTGTTGTGTGCAGCGTTCAGCTATATTTTACTACAAATTGCTGTTCTAATCTGCTATTTAAAAATTACAAATTTAAAGGAATTTTTTTTAAGAGCACTTGCCATGCTCTTAACTACATTTTGCTGCCATTTGCAGCAATCTAGCCCTTTCCATTGTTTTTTTAGAGCCATTTTAGTGCCTGAAAGTTCGGGTCCCCATTGACTTCAATGGGGTTCGGTGTCCGGGTAAAGTTCGAAAAAAGTCCGGGACACTGACTTTTTTTTCAAGTTTGGCCGAACCCACCGAACACGGACATCCAGGTGTCCGCTCAACTCTACTCTTAAGACATTTGTTACTGGAACAAGTAAAGCTCCATACTCACGATACGAAAAATGGAAGTAAAATTTCATCCGACGATCTGCCAATTTTCAGATTGTTAGTACTGTGCTTTCGACAGCTGATTATGAATTTTCAAACGACAAAAACTGGATGTGCAGGTTATAAAACTTTTATCGTACGTGAACACAACGTCCAGTTTTCATTTAATTAGTACAGTTTTTGTCGAAAAAAAAATCATAAGAGACTAGGCATGCTCAGAAATGAAAGAATACATACAAAACAATTCAACACATGACATCACTTCTGAAGATGAATTCTGTTGTACGGGAATTTTTTTCGTATGAAAGTAACCTCTTCACTTTCAATATGAGACTAGCATGCACCAAAAACAGACGAAAGATTGTTCGATAATCTGATTGTTTGTACGAGACTTAAGACTTCCCATCTATTCCTTTTCTGGTAGAATACAAACTCCTGGCTTTCCGCTCACTATAGTCCCGCCGACAGTAGCAAAGTAGCGATAACAAGAGACGAAATGGAAATGAATGAAAATCTGACAAGGGTTCGACTTAAAAAAAAAAAAAAAAAAAAAATTGAAATGTAAAAATTTGATTGAGTTTAGAACACTGAATACCTAATCAACTGACTCTGTATCATGTCCTGCCAGGTTGCTGTGTGTTTAATTCAGTTACTTGCTATGACTTGGCTTGTACTCAGCCCTGTCTGTCTTCTCTTCGCTAATCCTGAGATTTCTGCTACCTCTGCTTATGAGTCAGATGGTGTTCGGTTTTTGCTGTTTGTCTGCAATGCCCTTCTGCTTGTTTCTTTTGTCTCTGCTTCTCTATTGCCAGGCCTGCCTTGAGACAAGACACAATTGTCAATTTTTTTTACAATAGTTTATATTTTGTGGGATTTTGTTACTATGTTTTAAATCTATTTACTTTTCACACATTTCTTACAACCCATTTCAAACCTAGAAACTTTCCATGTTAAAGCTGAATTAAGCCTGGAAAAATATCTTAACGGGTAGGATTTTTATGACAGAAGAGATACACTGCTCAGCTCAGACCAAAATTATGGTGGGACTGAGTGACCACATTCCGTTCAAAGCCATGCAAGAGGACAAAGAGTTAGAAACCCAAAAGCAAGACCTGCAGAAGATGCCAGCACCCATGACCGATGGGAACGCCAACAGTGAAGCAGTAGAGGAGATAGCCAAGTAAATCTGCCATAAAATGTATTAATACGCATTTTATACTAGCACAACATTTTTAAAAGCTCAGAGGGCCCAAATGATTGGTTTAATTCCGCTTTAATCACTTGCCTACTGGGCACTTTCACCTCCCTTGCTGCCCAGGCCCATTTTCAGCTTTCGGTGCGGTCGCTTTGAATGACAATTGCGCAGTCATGCAATGCTGTACCCAAACAAAAATTTTATATTTTGAGACATATAGAGCCTTCTTTTGGTGGTTTTTATTCGCCGCTGGGTTTTTTATTTTTGTTAAACAAATGAAAAAGAGCCGGTTCACACTGGGGCGACTTGTCAGGCGACTTGGTCGCCTGCCATAGATTAGCACAAGACCCGTTCCAATAGGAGCGACACAAGTCGCTCCGACTTAGAAAAAGGGTCCTGTACTACTTTGGGGCGACCTGGAGCGACCTGCATTGACTTCAATGATATGAAGTCCGTGCATGTCGATGGAGACAAATTTCGCGACAAACACCGCGAGGTCGCGTTGCGCGCTGTGCACCGCGACTTCAAATGTCGCCCTGGCAAGTCGGATCGCCTCTGTGTGAACCGGCTCAAAAAATAAAAACAACAAACATTTTTGAAAAAAAAAAAAAAAGCTTTTCTTAGTTACCAAAATTTGTAAACAAAAGTAATTTGTCTCCTTCACTAATGTGCGCTGATGAGGCTGCACTGATGGGCACTGTTGAAGCTGCACTGAATCAGGGAAGGAATGATCAGTGCCCCGATTAGGAGTGTAGATGTTCAGTGTGGTTTGCCGACTCTCCTCTCCTCCCGTGCGGTCAGCTTGAGAAGAGGAATGCCGATAACTGGAAAATCCTGTTTACACTGTGAGCAGTTGTGATTGGACACAACTGGTCACATGGTAAAGAGCAGCTGTGATTGGCTCTTTAGTCCGATCTGTAATCAGCTGTGTCCAGAGGACACAACAATCACAGATCCCTGCCGATGCGGGAGAAGTGCGATAACGGGAGGATGTCAATAGATGCCCTCCCAGAAACATGCGACTGCGCTGTAGCTGTCATTTGCTATAGTACGGGTGTTAGGAGGTTCATAGAAAAGTAGGAAAAGTTTGAAGAACAGGAGTAATATAAAGTTTTTTTTTTACCGTTTGTAAATAGGCCTCTGTGTATGTATGTCATAAAATATTAGTCATACTGTTTTTATTAAATATTTCAGATCTACAAAGTAAAACCAGCAGCCACATTCTAAAACGATTACAGTCTATAACAATTGATGCAATCCTTTTACAAAAAATAAATCCCCTCCACCCTTGCACAAAGACACATCAAAAATGTAATTGACACATGAAACCAGAACAAATATAAACTCACTGCATTTACTGGCTTGGGCATGTGTTGGATGCGGTTTTCTCAGGCATCCACACAGGCAACGTACCAGCCCATTATAAATCTCTTTGAACAGTAACTGAGTCATTTAAATGCTTTCTTAAAGGCAAAGTTCACCTTTTCAGGCAGAATTTTACTTTTGATAATACATAGAAGCCTTTCTTTTCTGCCCAAGCGATCCCAATATGCTTATCTCTCAGTTACCTTGTCCATGACAACTTTATATCTACGCCTCTTTGTTCAAAATTTTAAAAATGCATTCTAAGCCCTGACTTCCTGTAGCATCATGTGACCTTCCAGGAAGTTTCAACCCATCATGCACTGCCTTACTGCTACACTGAATCGGGCAAGTTTTAACTCTCTGAACTACACCTCCATCACTATACCAGTTTTTTTTTTATTATTTAATAATTTGTTTTATTTCTACTCACTTTCCTACTTCTTCCCTTAAGTTGGCCATACACAGTTTAATCTAATTGTACAATCTCCTTTAGATCTACCATCAACAATGTAGTGCAAGGGCCTGTCTGATTTGATACAAAATTGAATGGACTGTTCATGTGGTAAATCTAAAAGGAAATTGTACAATCAGATTGCATAATGTATGAGCAGTTTTATTTAAGTGCATGGGAGGGAGTGGGCAGAGACATTCAGCTGCCATTGTTCTTGTTTAACCACCTCTGGATCGGAAGGTTTTACCCCTTTAATGACCAGGCCATTTTTTGTGATATACTACGTTACTTTATCTGATAATTGCGCAGTCATGAGACGCTGTACCCAAATCAAATTGATGTCCTTTTTTTCCACAAAAAGTTTTCTTTTGGTGGCATTTGATCACCCTTACGATTTTTATTTTTTGCGCAACAAGAGCGACAGTTCTGAAAAAAAAAAATAATAATAATATTTTTACTTTCAGCTATAGAACATGCCTATAAATAAAAAAAAAAAAAAAAAAATCAAATTTTCTTATCATTTTAGGCCAATATGTATTCTGCTACATATTTTTGGTAAAAAAAAAAAAAAGTGTATATTGATTGGTTTACGCAAAAGTTATCGCGTCTACAAACTAGGGGAAAGATTTGTCATTTTTATTTATTTTGTTTACTATTAATGGCGGCAATCAGTGACTTTTAGCAGGACTGCCACATTGCGATGGACAGATCAGACACCTGACATTTGTGACACTTTTGAGGGGACCAGGGACATTACTACCTTAATCAGTGCTGAAAATATGTTCTGTTACTCTACTAATAACACTGGCAGGGAAGAGGTTAACACCAGGGGCGATCAAAGGGTTAAATGTGTCCCTAGGGGGTGCTTTCTAACTGTGTGGGGGATAGGCTTGCTGAATGAACACAGAGACCTGTGTTCCTAAATAAGAGACGTTCTGTCTCCATGGAGAGCGATTGTGGGTGCCGGCAGACATTGCCAGAACTGCTGATTGGCTGCCCCTGTGGCCAATCGGCGGCGCGTCCCCACTAGCGGTCCCGCGAAGAGACGTACAGGTACGTAGTTGCACAGGACAGAGCCGACCTGCCGCAGTAAAACTAGGACGGATGTTCAGCAAGCAGTTAAAAACAGGAATTTCACTTTCAGGCCCCATTCACATATAGCGTAGTGGGAACACACATTTTGTTGCATTTTTCCCATGACACGCACAGGGCAGTGATTTCAATGGGCTGCCTTGCGTACCACAAATCCTGCAAAGTAGCTCATGGATCATTTTGTTGTGTTGGGGTTTGCACAAGTTTTATCCATGCATTTTGCCACGTTTGTCCCACGTGGCATAATTCATGCTTGCTTACGCGTTTGGGGTGGTGATAAAAATGAAAGGCACCAAAGCACAACTAGTTCATTTAAGGTGTATCGAGATAACCATACACTATACAATCTGATTGTACAAACTCTGTAAACTCTCCTCTAAATTTACCAAAAACGATATCATCAGAAGACACAGCCATTTATCCAATCACTCTGTATCCAGTGAGACAGGCCTTTGCATTACATAGCAGATGGTAGATCTAAAGGAGATTGTATAGTGCGCATAGTAAGCTTTACAAACTTGCAGGGACACAGACTTCTGGTTTCAAAACTACAACTCTGCTACACATAGGATAGGTTGTTATACATAGTTACATAGTTAGTGAGGTTGAAAAAAGACATCAGTCCATCCAGTTCAACCTATGATGTGTGTGTTTGCTTTTAACCGTACATTGTATACCCCTGTATGTTGTGGTCTCTAAGGTGCCCATCTACTAGTTTTTTGAAACTATCAATGCTCCCTGCTGATACGACTGCTTGTGGAAGAGAATTCCACATCCTTACCGCTCTTACAGTGAAGAACCCCTTACGCACTTTAAGGTTAAACCGCCTTTCCTCTAGTTTTAGTGAGTGGCCACGTGTCTTATTGTATCTCCTTTCTCTGAATAGTTTGTTCCTTATGCTAGGGTCGCCAGTACAGTATTTGTACATTGATATCATATCCCCTCTCAATCGTCTCTTCTCCAGACAGAATAGGTTCAGTGCTTGTAGTCTTTCCTCATGGCTGATGTCCTCCATTCCCCTAATCATTTTTGTTGCCCTTCTCTGGACTTTCTCCAGTTCCAGCACATCCTTCCTGAGAACCGGTGCCCAGAACTGGACAGCATACTCCAGATGTGGCCGGCCCAGAGTCTTGTAGAGAGGGAGAATAATGTCTTTATTTCTGGAGTGAATCCCCTTTTTTATACATCCCAGTATTCTGTTGGCTTTGCTTGCAGCGGCTTGGCATTGCATGCCACTGCCAAGCCTGTTGTCTACCAGTACAATGTTATCATTGCTCAGCTCCTGCACACTCCACCAAATGAACACACTTTGCAAGTTGAAGATAAGACACCAAACAATACGTCAGCAGAGGAAGACCATGGATGTGTGCTCACCGACCGGAATTGCATTGAAAAATAATGTAACAGCAGAGGTGGGCGGGAGCAATTACCTGGGGGGGGGGTGGGGGGTTCAGGTGCATGGTGTGTTTTGAGGTCAGCTTCTGAAGTACTTCCTCACACTACTAACAGTTTGCACATCCTACCGGACTAAAAAAAAAAAAAAAAAGAAAAAAAGAAGAAGAGCAAGTAGGACAAAAAACTGGATGCTGAGAAGTCAGTCATACTCTACAATTTAGGGAAAGCTTTTTCTTTTCTGCATAAGGGGTACATTAATGGCAGAGTTGTATAAAGTACTCAAAACCCATACTTGAGTAGAAGTGGAAGTGCTCGATCAAAAAGTGACTTGAGTAGAAGTGGAAGTGCTCGATCAAAAAGTGACTTGAGTAGAAGTACTAAAGTATTCAACATTTCTTGTACTTAAGTATTGCAAGTAGTTTTTTTAAAAATGTTGCTACTCAAGTACTGAAAGTAAAAGTACCAGTAGTTTTGAAAAAAAATGCTACTCAAGTACTCAAAGTAAAAGTACAAGTACTGTGTTATGTAGTTAATAAAAAACAATATGATGTTCAAACTTTTGACTTCTTTCTTTAATATTTCAAATGTAGCTTTTATTTATACATACAGTAGCATTTATTTTCGTATGCGCTGATAATACACATGTTTTGAGCTTCATGAAACCTGCCATCTACTGTTCTGGCAGTGGTGATTTTTATAATTGTAACAAGTAACTATGCAGCACAAAAAAAAAAAAAAAAAAAATGGGAGTAGAAGTATTGAAATCATTGAAAAAATGTAGTGAATTAAAAGTGGAAGTAGGAGAAAAAAATTCTACTCTAGGAAAGTACAGATACCGCCTTTCGGTACTTAAGTACAGTAGTGCTTAGTTACTATACATCTCTGATTAATGGTATATCGGTACATAGGAAAGCTGCAATTTAGGAAATAAAAAAAGGAGAGTAAACTTAGCCTTTAAAGATGCATTATAAAAGATTTCCTCATATTGGAAGAATTTGTTTAAATGGAAGTAAGCATGGAAGGGGGATGTCCCAGGTTATCTAGCTTAGGAATCTCACACTTTCACTTAGACAGACTTTCTGATTAGTAAAGCAGTTACATTATTAAGTCATAGGAACATATGGTAGAAGAACATTGACAGAAAAGACCAAGTAGTCCACATAGGTTATGCTCACTCATTGCAAGACAGTAGCAGAATGATTGTGCATGTGAAAGCATGCCATTAATTCGCTCACCACTCCTGTCTGTCCGTATTGGCCTTCAGTAGTTAGTCCATTAGGGATGAAAGTACTTTCAATACATGTTGTAGGCAGTAAGACCGGAAGTTTATGAAAACATTGGTTCAATTGTGCTGTAGACTGTAAACTATGAGATTGGGAATCCTTGATGCTTAATGCTTAGGTCATTAATGCAAGCCCTGGTGTGATCCCATGTACTGGTATGCCCAGACGAACCCATGGTCAGAGCAGCATTACAGATCTGCAGGGCTCCTCTGCGGCCATGGAAGAGACAGGTACCACATAACCCATTATCCTTCCCTCCTCCCCAGCTCCATACTTAACCAAAGAAGAGCCAGATGAGAAGCTGCATACTCTGTTGCAGAATATAAAACTCGTACTATTTCTCTTAAAGTGGGCAAGTGTCAAGGATTTGATACTGAGATACACATACGTACAATGGTGAGATAGACAGACCACATAAAGTCCAATTTTGATGATTTGGTTCCATACGTCCATGTGCTAGAAGATGATAATCTATCCCTGAAACACACAGGTTTCTCTGCCCCAACTTCAACAGGAGGACTTGGAAAACCAAGAAAGGTGAAAAAGTTTCCGTACCTGGGGAATCCATGAATCTGTTGGGGATTTTCAACTCCAGTCATATTTAATGGGCCTATTTACCACCAAATATACCCAACACTGGCTGGCGCACGGATCATGGACAAATATTCCTTTGACCCTAAGCCGGACCTTGAATCGTTATTCATCTATGTCCATTACTAGGATAGTAAAGAGACTTTGTGAACCTCAACTTGCAACAAATTTGTCTTGGAGAAAAAAAAAGATTAAAATTTACAGCGACCTCTCCCCTATAACTCTGGCCAAATTACATAATCTTTTTAAATTATTTAATTTGAGGCCTAAACTTTGAACCTTCAACATCAAGTGTCATACAGTTAGAGAGATTCCCCTTTAAGCTCACGGCTACTAAAGATGGCTCCCAATACCACATCCAGGACCTACTGGAAGATGAAACAATTCTTGGAAACCTGGGCCTGCCGCTTCTTTCAGAAGAGGCTTTGATCTTACCAACTTCAACACCTCATGTTTCAATGACACCAATCAAAACTCTGGACCATGGGACAGTCCAAGGCAAAGAAATCGTCCCAGAAGCCACAACGTTCTGTTCTATCTTAACTCCCCATCTGGTGAGAATATCTGCTGTTTCGTGGCCTACTGTATGGGGCTCAGTATTAGATAAACTGTAATCCTCGTCACCCCTTCAAAGTAATCAGAAGGGATTTTAATAGACCTACGTCTCCGACTAAAGACAGAAGGTGTCATTTCATAACAGTATCTAAACAAGTTACAAAGCTATCTACAACTTTTCATAAGCTTGGAGAGTACATCGCTTAAGTGGGATACACACTATAAGAAAATCGGGCGACCGATTGTCCGATTTTCCTCGTTGTTTCACAGCAAAATCGGAACCGCTGAAAGACTTTTCTTACGAAAATTTGAACAAAAAGTTCTCGTACGACAAAGGCTTTTTTTTGTGGTTTATTGCTTCTGATCATGCACAGTCTTTTTCAGATTTTTCTTGTACAAAAATCGTACGAAAATGGTACACATTAAATGAAAATCGTTCCTTCTTTCCCGTACGAGAAAAATTTTGTAGTTTGTTCCTTCGAGAATTTTCGGAAAAAAATTCTGAATCGTCTGCAGAAAGTTCTGTACACACTATACGAAAATTCTTTGGACGAAAACGTTCGCCCGATTTTCTTATAGTGTGTACAAGCCTTTACTTGATGCTTGGGCGGATCTAGCACCCCCCACACAAACAATTTACCTTTTATCCATATCCTCTCAAAAGTGTTCTCTAGATTAGCGCACTTATTTTTTATACCAGCCCCTTAAAGACTTTCACTTTAGTTCACCTATAAAAAAAAAAAAAAAAAGAAAAAAAATGTACATCTTTTTGCAGGTTAAAAAAAAAAAGAGTGCATTTATTGGTTTCATTTTACTTGAACCCTCTAAAGAATTGCACACGGGATGAGCAGATCACAGGTGCCATGCAGGATACCTGCAGACTTGTCAGTGTGTCTTCTCATATGGGCAGGAAGATACACATTACCAGGAAGAGACAATGAACTACCAGAGCGCTTAACAGTACCTTGGTAGTTCATTGAAACTACAAGCAGCCAGGCGGGAAGGCCGTTACTTGTAGTTTCCTGTTCACAGATAACTGTGCATAAACGATGGGGCCAGCAAGTGGGGGGGGGGGTGGAGAAGATTCCCCCAGTTTGCTGTCACTACAGGCAGCGGAGTGGCCGGCAGCTGCAGCTGTGGGAACATGTTACATGTTCCACCCTAAAATCCCCCCAGGCACATGAACAACTTAACAGAGGCATATAAAAACAAAAAGTAGGAGATCTAAGCTGCAGAGAAAAAAAAAAAAAAGTACTTGCACACTAAGGTAAGGCCATCGCCGACTAAAGACACCAGCTTCTAGAATCTGTATGGCTTAATGTAAAAGCATAATAAAGGAATATACTGAGCCCTCCATTTGGCTCAGGTAGAACATATCTATGAGCATATTCAGTAAATGTAGTATTCCTGCAAATCTATGCAATAAATATGCAAAGTCTCGTGCGCAAGCTAAAAAAATAAAAAAAAAATAGCATAGCAGCCTAGTTACTACATATTTGTGCCATTATGGTGCTGACGTTTTTGGCCATACATAGAGCAGAGTATTCTTCCTGAACAATTAAACTTTTGTTTCAATCGTACCACAAAACATTTTCCCAGCAGCCTTGAGGTTTGTCAAGGTGCTCTTTGGCAAACTTCAGGCATGCAGCAATGCTTTTCTTGGAGAGCAGCGGCTTCCTTCATGGTGTTCTGCCATGGACACCCTGCCTGTTCAAGACTTGTCTACGGTAAACTCATAAACAACGATGTTTGCCAGTTCCAGTGATGTCTTCAATCCTTTAGCTGTTGCTAGAGGGTTCTTTACCACATTGAGGATTCTGCTTTGTGCCTTGGGAGTCATCTTCACTTTTGTTGAAGTAATTTGCCTATAGGTTCACTTACTGTTCCCTTCAGCACTGGTAAAGTTTATTGGGTTCAATAAAGACACACATTAGATTTGCTTGCAGCTTAATCATATTGTATTTGTCTATTGCTGTGGCTTAGCTGAGGATTAGATCACATTTTATGGCAAATTACTGCATCATCAATGCCATGGGTTCACATACTTTTTCTTGCTACTGTAAAATGTTTGGTTTTGGGATTCAATACCACTTTAACTTCTCCCAGGAGTATTAAATAAAGTTGAAGTCGAACACAGTAACTTAAAATTTGAGGTTAAGGAGAGAATATATGGGACTTAGCATGGGACAAGTAACAAGGGAGTAAATTTACAACAGAACAATATATAAAATTCTAATACCATGTTTATTACATAATTGCATAGATAATTTATTACACACATGTATGTAGTTGCCATTATTATATATATATATATATATATATATATATATAATTGGGTTCCTATATGTACATAAAGGGGATATACAATTTGAGGTTAACCAGTTCTGTCACATTTCCTGGACACCTGCACTTCGGTTTTGAAGGGGGGGGGGGTGGTTAATATAGAGTGACCTGCATACATAGCACCATAACAGATTATTATAACAGAGCACTCTCAGATTGGACTTCCCCTACCCACAATTGCTGCTGCCTGGACAGGGGCAATCTGGGGAAGAGATAGGGGGTGAGTTTTCAAAAAACGTGTGCAGGTCGATCTGCATGATCCTATGGTAAATCTGTACAGACAGAAGGGGAAGTACAGCCAGCACCTGCTCCTGGCTCTCTCCTCTCTACTTCTGTGGGTAACCTAAAAAGCTGTGCAGGCACCCAACATGTCCTTAGCAACCGATGATTGGTT
Organism: Pelophylax lessonae; assembly: GCF_965119305.1. Classification (NCBI taxonomy): domain Eukaryota; kingdom Metazoa; phylum Chordata; class Amphibia; order Anura; family Ranidae; genus Pelophylax; species Pelophylax lessonae. The sequence goes on from NC_138771.1 coordinate 116,158,015, forward strand.
GGTAGGATGCCAATCCCAAATGGAAACTGGCTACATAAAAAGTGAAAGCTGCAGGGAGGAGAAGGGGGCTGGGAGCTGGTGTGGGCTGTGCTCTCTCTCCCTCCTGTCTGTACACAGGATTGCTCAAATTAGACAATACAGGGAATTTTTGTCCTTTTGCTGTGGGACCCGTAGTGACTCAGGAAACGCTGTTTTAAACTACAGAGGTACTGGGAAGACAAGTTTCAGTGCAGGAATCACAGCCTGCAGGCAGCAAGGCACCATGAGATACGAGACCCTTATGGGCCATACACACTATAAGATTTTCTGAAGACTTTTTCCTTAAGACTTACCAAAACCATATAATATGAGGTCAAACCTAAACACTTTCAATTTGTATGCAATCTGGCAGACCCTTGCACTACATAGAAAAGGTAAATCTGAAGGAAATCTAACCACAAAAGTTGGATAGTGTGTATTCAGCTTTAGAAATGGAAACAAACCAGCAAAGAAATATTTTCAAGGTATGCAGGAAGTTGTGGTAAGAGATGGCCAGCATATAGACAGCACTCACATGAAAGGCGACTTTTCAAGTAAGGTTAAACTGGATTGTCAAAAATAACTATTGTTTGTATTGCTAATAAAACACTGTTAAAAATGATTGTCTATGCTATGACCATAGTGTGGGCCGGTGTGACTGAGTCCTAAATAAGTTTTCCAAGTCCGGGAATCATTTTTTATTGTTTAGAACTGGTGGTGTTAAAGATAAACATGGGTGAATACAAATGTCTCTGTGCTAGTTTTGGCATTTTAGATGGTTTCAAACAAGGCCTCTTGACCCCTTTAGGGAAAGAGCCTTGACTGATGGGGGCATGGCCAAGAGCTTGGATCAAGCAGGAGGCTACATGGGACAAAAGGATTGGATGGAGCCTTGGATATGGGGCTGGGCCTTTAGGGAAAGAGCCTTGACTGATGGGGGCATGGCCAAGAGCTTGGATCAAGTAGGAGGCTACATGGGACAAAAGGATTGGATGGAGCCTTGGATATGGGGGTGGGCCAGAGCTCAGTAAGAGGACCTTCCCCAGGGAAATCTGGGTCTTTTACGAAGAATTGTGGTGAAGAGCAATAGTGCAAATTGGAATGGGGCTTAAGGCTGGGTTCACACCCAATACGGACGTGACTCGCAGCAGGGGTCTGGTACGTTCCTGTTCTCCATTTCAGGGTTGAATCAGGCCTAATTTTTGCCCCAATTTGGACCTGAAACAGAGCCAAAGACACACAGGAACTCTGTACAATCCGCTTCACAGCCGCCACGAACGTGTGACCCGGCTCCATTGAGAGCCGGTCACAATCTCCTGTCAGGCGAATTGGATGCGGAAAAACCCAATTCCCATTTGCACTAGTGTGAACTCAGCCTAAAAATATGGTTCTATGCACCTATAAAATATTGTGAAATATGTTGGTGAGATATATATATATATATATATATATATATATATATATATATATATATATATATATATATATATATATATATCTCACAGTAAACAAAATAAAGACTATTTTAAATTAAACAACCCAAAAAGACAGAGGAAAATGTATGTGACTGACAGAAAATGCATATTTTTGCTTACACTAAGGATTTGGTTATGCAACTGAATAAAACAAATCCTCTAATAAAGTAAACAGTTGAGGTATGTGGTTTAATACATTTTTGTGTTTTTTTTTCCTCTGCAGTATTACTCCCTCATCCATCTAGCCGAGTATAACAAAACATGTTTGACAAAGCTGGTATTTCAAGAGTAAACCACACCTTGCCATACTAACCTCCAAGTGACTCCTGTGCAGGAAAACACAAAACACTTCCTGTAAGTCTGAGCAAATAACTCAGCATATTATATAGAGGAAGCTATAGAGGTTTACACCCAATTAAACTGTCACTGCTTACTCTATCCTCAAGGGACACAGACATTATGGTTGTAAAACTAACAGAAGAAAATCATCCTTCACAGAGCCCCTGATTTATATACTAAAAGACTGTTTAACCACTTGCTGACCAGCCGCCGTACTTTTACAGCGGCAGGTCGGCTCTGTCCAGCGAAACGACGTACCTGTCCATCGCTTCGCGAGACAGCTTGTGGAGGCGAGCGCATGTCTGCCGGGCACCCACGATTGCTCCCTATGGAGACAGAACGGCAGTCTGACAATGTAAACACAAGAGACCGCTGTTCTGTCAGTGATGAACACAGGTTCCTCCCAATTAGGAACATAGGTCTCTGTGTTCATCCAGCAAGCCCATCCCCCCCACACGGTTAGAAAGCACCCCCTAGGGCAGTGATGGGGAACCTTGGCACCCCAGATGTTTTGGAACTACATTTCCCATGATGCTCAACTACACTGCAGCATACAGAAGCATCATGGGAACTGCAGTCCCAAAACATCTGGGGTGCCAAGGTTCACCATCACTGCCCTAGGGACACACATAACCCATTGATCGCCCGTGGTGTTATCCCCTTCCCTGCCAGGGTCATTAGTACAGTAACAGTGCATATTTTTAGCACCAATTACTGTAGTAACATCACTGGTCCCCCCCAAAAGTATTAGTTAAGTATCTGATCTGTCCGCAGAAATGTTGCAGTCCTGCTAAAAATTAATTCCCTTTTTTGTAAAAAAATAAAAATGGCAAATCTTTCCCCTATTTTGTAGATGCAATAACTTTTGTGCAAACCAATCAATATACACTTATTGGAAGTTTTTTTTTTTACCAAATATGTAGCAGAATACATATTGGCCTAAAATGATAAAATTTGATTTTTTTTTTTTTTTTTTTTTTTTTTTATTTGGGAATGTTTTATAGCAGAATGGCAGAATGTAAAAAATTAGTTTTTTTTTAGAATTGTTGCTCTTTGGTTTATAGCGCGCAAAAAAAAAAAAAATTAAAAAATAAAAAGGCGATCAAATACCACCAAAAGAAAGCTCTATTTGTGGGACAAAAAGGATATTCATTTTTTTTTTTTGGGGTACAGCATCGCACGTGCAATTGTCAGTTAAAAGTATTCAGTGCCGTATCGCAAAAAATGGCCTGGTCATTAGGGGGTAAAACCTTCCAGTCCTTAAAAGGTTAACAATGTATTTCACAACGTGCACTACTTCAGCTCTACATCCCTGGTGCACCACATCAGCAATTCTTTGCATTTCTGATATGGACCTGTTTATTTGGCAGAAACGTTAAATGATGGCAAAAACGTTAATGATAACATACATATATATTTATTATTTATTCGTCCATTCATGCGGGCAGGTACATAGCATTGCAAAATGTACTAATCAAATAAAGATTTTTAAAAAACGTTGTGCAAAAAAAAAAAAAAAAAAAAAAAACACAAACAAACACACACACACACACTGGTGCATCGTGTTTTGGCTGCAGTGCAGGTGTATGCGCAGTTCCAGTGCTTCTTACCCCCTTTTTTTTTAGCCATAGTCCCATTAAGGCCGGATACATACTAGCTGCGGCCATGACTCACAGCAGGGATACGGCACTTCCCCGTTACAGGTGTGAAACAGGTCTGAATTTTTGCCTAAATTCGGACTTAAAAACGGATCCATAAAACACGCAGATGCTTTTTCCCGGGCGGATCGCGGCCGCCCCCGAGGCGTGTGAACTGGCTCCATTGAGAACTGGTCACACTCTGCTATCATGCATATTAGATGGTGAAAAATCCGCATCCAATTCGCTTAAGTGTGAACCCAGCCTAACTTCTATCAGGTCGTATGCTTTTGCCTCGTCTTTTTCAAAGTGCAATAAAAGTTCTGCACGCCCCCACTGTGCGCCTAATACAACTCAAAGGTGATCTTGTACATTTATTGTGGCCTGCCCTAAGCTTCATCGTTATTGGACAGAGATAGTGGATACGATTAACTGGGTATTTCAAACTACCATCCCTTTAGAGCCTAAATGTTATGTATTTTTAGTAGGCAGCTATAAATATGACGCTATTCCAAGCTAAGAAACCAGTTTTACAAAGCTGGAAGTATGATCAGCCCTGGACATACAGGGAATGGATTGACCATACGAGAGACACTCTGCTTAGAAAAGGTTATTTTTCTTTAAAAAGGTAGAAAAGGTTACTTTTCAACACAGAGGCTGCCTGGGAAAGTTTGAAAAGCTATGCGGGGACTGGCTGGTGGTCTTGGGCTTCTTGCCTATAGACCTTGTCATGGACAGAACTTTGGGATAGCCTTTATTGCTACTTTATGTGCTGTCACTTTGCAGGTTCTCTTTTCATGACCTATCATGTCAGGACATGAGGAAGATCTGCAGAGTGACAGCACCAGGCTGAGAGACACGAAATTGGTCAACAAGAGTCCTTCAGCTATAGCAGTAGTCATCCAGACAAGGCTCTGAAGAAAAGGGTAACCTCCAAATGCGGTAGCCAATGCGTGTACAAGCATTGTGAATTTTTGTATATGGACTTAAGCAGATGAGGTTATGTCTAAGCTATGATGCAAGCATTGGTTTGCGAGTACATCCACCTCCGGTTTATACCATTTATTAAAACTTGTTTTGTGGATAATGCGCCTTCTTTGTTTCCTTTACTCTGAGAGCTGCTGGGAGACTTAAGCCTCGTACACACGCAACGATTATCGGCCGACCGATCGGCCGTCTTTTGTCCAGTGTTGTTGTGTTGGTTGAAATGTGCTCTAGACTGCACACGAATTTTATCGGCCAACAAAAACCAACTTCAGAAGTGATGTCATGTTCTGGTTTACTTTCCATGTGTTTTTTCATCTCTGAGCATGCCCAGTCTTGCTCATCTGATTTTTGTCTGCCGAAATCTGTACTGACTGACGGAAAATCGGCCGTTCTGTTGACGGCCAACAAAAATTTTATAGCATGCACACCAGATATTGTTCGGCTGAAAAGTTGGAGTTGGTTGTCGGAAGCATCATACTAACAAGCCGAAAATCGGCCGATCGGACGTTGGCCGAAAATTCACGGCCAACTATCGATGTGTGTGTACGAGGCATTAGTCAGCTGTTCCCACCCCTTGTACAGCCCAGCGCTCCAGTGAGCCCTGGAGGGGAAAAGCAAAGAGACAGTAAAATGACAGTTACCATTCTGCTCAGAGCAGACAGGAGAACTGAGGGATCAGCGGTTACTGATCGCTTGTCAGTGCAGAGATGCTGCCTCCACCGAGGCGAGTATAAATGTTTTTTTCCCCCCAACCCCATACTTTTTAGGCAATATATTGAATATTGAGGGGTGGAAAACCAATACACTATAGAGCAGATATACAAATAAATACTGCTTTATTACACATACAGGTAGCTAAAATTGGAGTATTCCATATTATATAAAATACAGGTTCAAACATACAGATTTGTGGATGAGCAACAGAGTACAATATAACCATAAACAATTCATCATTCATTCAAACGTCTATCATTTCATTCAACTAAAATGGGTGATTCCACATGGAATGTGTCATCCAATGTGCTTTCAAAAGATGCAGGTCTGTGTTTTTGAGGATGTCGATGGTAAATTATATCTAATCAAAAAGGATTTATTTTTTTTAAATAGAACATAGAGCCCACAAACTCTTTCTTAAAAACATCTAAAATTGACACTACGGTAATTACAATAAATATAAGAAATAAGCTTCTGAATTTTAGAACGTAACTGGTAATTAGCTGCCTTCTGAAACAGAAAACATAGTAATTTGCCTTAACATGCAATATGTTGGCTGTGTTCCCCATCCAAAAACCACACCTTAAAATGAAAGAAAAAAAAAAAAGCACACAAAAGAATTTCAAAATACAAGTTATTGTATATAATGCAAGGACAGAGACTGAAAGCTTAGAGCCTGAGGGCAGGAAGCTACACCCTTCTTCACTGACAGACTGCCATTCATAAAGGTGTAGTATTATGCATGTCCTTTGCTGAGTTGATCATTTCCGTTTGAACACAGATATCCACGTTCTGAAGGGTGTATCAAATATATGCCTGACAATTTAAAGGCACTCTGTAATGAGAAAAATATACATATGCTGCCACTGCTAGGTCACTTTATTTTCAAAATGTCACTAGAAAAAACATCCAGAGAATTATGGGGGCAATTTTATATAATAAATGACTGTATAGGGAAGGGTTTTCAACCCTGTCCGCTTTATTTTGCTCAAACCATAGAAATACAGAAAGGAGTGCTAGACCGAAACTAATGAAAGTCTAAGATAACTTAAATTGTTGGTTAAACAGTCCTATAAAAAAAAAAACCATCAAATGTGTTTCATGGTCTCCACTGCAGCTCAGCAACCATGTCAAGTTGTTACTCCATGTGAACAGTTCAACACGGGTTCTAATACAGTCCATCCAAGATTTGCCCTGTGTTGTGCTCTGATGAAAGGAGTGGTGTTGCCCCTAAAACGTGTTGACAGTTTTTATATTTTTAACAACTGAATTTATCTTGGACTCTTTCATCTGATTTTGTTCTGGTGCTCCTATCTGTATTTCTAGGAGTTCTATGTAGCTGCCTCGTCAGGGCTATTGAGCTGGTTTAAAGTTTCCTTCATCTGACAACGCATGCAAGTCAAAGCTCCCAGCACCTCTGATTAGGATGTTCTGGAGGTGTATTTTGCAATCTATATTCGGACTGAACATGAGTAAACATCCGAATTTTCGAGTTGTTACCAGAACAGAAACTTCAGGAAATAATCTGATGGGGACATTCTTTGTGGTTACAACCATCTAGGGGGTCTATGTTGACAGTCAGAACATTTATTGGTGGAATCGGTTTGAGCTCTTTTCCGATCAATCAGAATTTGTCCGATGCATTTGACCTTCTGATCTGCAATTGACCTATTTCAAGTTGGTTTTCATTCTCACTGGGAAGGCAAAACCTGCTTGGTTTTTGACAGCCTTTTCAAAACAGGTCCTAAGAGGGTATTTTTCTCATTTTGAGGATATTTCCTCTTACTTACTGATGCATCTATGGAACAGAAAATAAAGGGAAAAATCTTCCCAATGAGACAGACAGAAGGATTTTAAAAATATTCCACACTTTCTGTAAAAACCTAGCAGAAAACTTTGCTTTACTCATTCACCAACTAAAGTATGATAACAGTTATCTTAGCCCTACCTTCCAAATAAGGATTGTCAAAGTCCAAGTGGCAGTGTAAGCCCTTATGTACACTGGGGCTTTTTCAAAGTCTATGAGACACTGAAAAATGTGGTAGATGGATGAAGTTCAGTGTAGTACTAACTTAGGGCCATATACACCCAGGGACAAATGCAGTGCAAGTAGTTTGATTTATAGGCATTCAACCCTGGGTGCATACAGCCCTAAACATTAGTACCAATTGGTACACCACCCAACTGCCACAATTTTTAGTCTCTCAGACTTTTAGACCCTGTTCAGACTGCAGCGACACGACTTGGTGGGGCGACCTGTGAAGTCGCGGTGCACAGTGTGCACCGCGATCTCGGCGCAACTTGCACGGACTTCATATCATTGAAGTCAATGCCAGTCGCCTCCAGGTCGCCCCAAAGTAGTACAGGACCCTTTTTCTAAGTCGGAGCGACTTGTGTCGCTCCTATTAGAATGGGTCCTGTACTATTCAATGGCGAGCGACCCACCGCGACTTGTAAGGCGACCAAGTAACCTGACAAGTCGTGCTAGTGTGAATGGACCCTTACAGGCTGCTCGCAGTGGGGCTGGACGGTGAACCTGTGCCTTAAGCCTGCAGGAAAACACCAGAACTGGGGCACAGGGGTTAAACACCCAGTGTGCATGAGGCTAGTTTGATAAAGCACATACAGGAGTCTTAACTCTGAGGTAGAAACATTCATGGTTCTAGATCTGAAGACTCATACTCTCAAGAAAACAGTTTAGTTTTGCCTTTAGTAAGGTAGTGCAAGTAAAAAGACATACATGCTTGGTTCTTATAGACCCACAGGTAAGTTGACCTATTCTACTTTTTCCAGGAATAATCGTTCAGGCCCTCTGCCTTTTCCCTCCCCTTCCTTCCTAAATGGCATTCACTTTGCCCTTGAATTTCACAGCTACCTATACTTGGTGCAGTGGTCTGGAGTACCATGAGCAAATTTTCCTCATTTGACGTTAAAGAGGAACATGTACCTGTAAAAGAAGAAGGTCATTTTTTTTCAAAACTTTCGCTCCATTTGCAACAATGAAGGTGCATCCAAGTGTAAGGATGATAGGTTATAGCATAAACATTAAAATATAATATAGGGACAGTGTTATAAAATATAGCTATACCCAAATGCAAACCTAAAAAACAAACAAAAACGGTCATAAATGATGAACACCACCAAAAAGGTTAATGTTATATCAAGTTTCTCATTCTTCAGAACATCAAGCATGCCATACCCCTTTTAGCCTTGTACACACCACTTTTTTTTTTTTGTTAATGTTCAACCCACTGGAGCCTGCTGACATTTCAGCGGCTCTGACCTGAGTTAACAATCCAATGTTAGTACAGCAGTCCCAGGGGGGTGGACCCCCACCAGAACACTCTGGTCAGCTCTCAGCCATTGGCTGAGAGCGTCGATCGGCAGACCTTTTCCGGTCATTACCCTTCTGCAGAAGCCGGACCAGCTGCCGTACACACAGTCGAATGTTAGCTGGTTTCTAATGAATCGGCTGATGCTGCCTGACATTCGATAGAGTCCAAACTGGGGAGACCGCTCCAGGTGAGACAGGAATCAGGTGCCGGTCGGATCCGTAATCCAAAATCACATAAAGCAAGAAGGAATGACCGCACTTCCGATAAAGTTCAAAAATGGAGTGCATTTATTCCACATCAAACGAATGGCAAAATATAATACATACACACTGTGAGTGCAGGACAAAACGGTAGACGCGTTTCACGACTAGATGTGTCGCTTACTCATTACCAAGTTCACTCTGGATGTGCATCGGCCATATATACAACCAAACATGCAGCTGACACTAATTAGGTTCATCAAACTAGTTGTTCATTCACATACTCCTCCAATCTTCATGCATCACATTGGGGTTTTACAACCGGCTACAATGGTTTTTGAATTAAGCACCATCGGTGACTTTGCATTTATTGTATGTACACTTCATCCATCTCTCATAATAATTTTTCTAGATTCTCTAGTTTTTTAGTTTACTTTTCACAATAGCTCACAAGTCACCTACGATGGTCTCCACGTGCATTTATTTATTTATTCATTTTGTCATGTATTTCTATTATTATATACATGGAAGATATATTGCAATATATGTGGGTCATAATCATTGTCTGTCTTTCCTTATTAACACCGATTTTATTTACTATACTGATTGTAATTGATCTGTATTTGTGTACAATTTCTTGTTGCACAGTGTGTTTGATTTGGTTTTTTTGGGGGGTCACTCGGTTTGTGCAACCAAGCCTTAGATTCCCAGCAGCTGTCTAATTGAATGAACAACTAGTTTGATGAACCTAATTGGTGTCAGCTGCATGTATGGGTGTATATATGGCCGATGCACATCCAGAGTGAACTTGGTAATGAGTAAGCGATCCTCATTGTGCGGTCATTCCTTCTTGCTTTATGCTGCCTGACATTCGGCCCGTGTGTACTAGGCTTTAGCATATTGTATAGATACCACTATAACTTTTAATCAAACAAATAGCAACCACCCCAAATTTTTTTTTTTTTTTAAAGATTATTCCTCATTATGGAATGGAAAAGGAAAAAAAGTTACATATTCGTAAAAGCAAAGTTACAAAAAAACCAAACACACACAACGCACCACATTTCAGGTAGTGCAGGGAGTGGTGATAAAGATGAAACAAAAAGGAACAGTAAAGAGCTATGAAATTTGTCATAGGTTGCTTTCAAAGAGCTTGTCGAGTTTTCTGCTGCTCCAAGGTCTTCTACTTTGTTGAAAAAATGTATATTTTTTATGTGCATTACTGTGTTCTCTACCTGCATAGGGTCAGTGAGTTCCTGGGAAATTCAGAGTGATCATACCAGAAGATGCTTTTGCAATGGACTGAAGGGACTTCTCTGCACTCCTTAAGAATATTGCTGAAAGGATGGTGGCATTACTCCTGTCTAGTAATGTGGAGGGTATGGTATATGCCAACCTAAAGCTGGCCAGAAACAAGAAGGATGGTAGAATCCACACTTGTAGGACATTGTATTGCACCAGTCAAAAATACATCAATCAGCAGCTGCAGCGGATTGGCTGTAGTCCCTGATCAATGAAAATTTTTCCAACATATCCCTTCAAAAGAAGTCGAATGTGAGGGAGCCCACACGCTCACCAAAATTAAGGTGGTCCCTGCTAGACCGACTGAGTTTCAGTCAGTGTATGGCTAGCTTAACAAGAACTTTTTTTTTTTTTTTTTTTTAAAGGCGACGGGGGCCCAGACAGTATGCTCAGACCTTGCATTGTACTGCCTGGTCCACTTCAAATTCAGAAGTTACAAAAAATATTTAAATTAATTTAAACTAGAACTGCAAGAGGGTAACCAAATAACAGAATTTCCAAGTGAAATAAAAAAAATAAATAAATAATAATTATTGAAATAAAACCATCATACACCCACAGCTAAAAAGGGTCCTGTTCGATCGATTCCCAGGCAGCAGAATGTCAGAAATAAAAAAAATGGAAAAGCAACTGTGTGCCCGTTTGTCCAAGAAAGCAGAAACACATTTGTATTATGACAAACTGCTGTGCATTTTTCTATAGATATATTCCAACATTTATAAAATGTATTATATTACACCAACACACATTTATTTCATGCAGTTTTCTTCCATTCTCTAATTCCATTGCTGAACAAAGGGTATGAATGCTAGATAGAAAAAAAAGTGAAAAGAAATGTAGAAACGTTTTGTCAAAAAGGAGAAAAACGCAAAGCAATAGCCAGGGATGGACATTGTAGAGAAGCAACAGAGCATAGGGCAGTGATGGAGAACCTTGGCACCCCGGATGTTTTGGAACTACATTTCCCATGATGCTCATGCACTCTACAGTGAAGTTAGCCAAGGAGTAGACTTCTTGGCTCTTGGATTACTGTGCCATGTTATGTTTTTAGACTGATCTTATGTTGATTACAATTTGAGATGCATCTGCTCCTGATGAGTGGGTATCCCCACGAAACGCGTTGAGCCTACTATAGATGTGTCCCCCTTTATAATCCTTATTTTGACTGTACACAGGACATTGTCAATGGCATCTACCCCTATGTATGATTATGCATCCAAAATGTTTTTTATCGCAATCTTGACTGTCTACCACATGTATGTCTCCATCATGCATGTTTTGTTCATGTCAATTCATGAGATGTTTTTTTGCCATATATTAAATCTTGTATTTTATGCTAGATGATTAACTGTCCATTATGTCCACCGACTCCACACACCTCATATAAAGTCCCGCCTTTTTTCCCCCCCTTCCCATTTTATTTCATTAACCCTATTGGACAATCGGCTTCTTACCAAATATTACCTTTACTATATTATTGACATAGATATCCATTATACCCCTTATGCCGATCCCATTGTTACTTTATAAACCACCCATTTTTATTCCCCTCCCCTCAATATTTACATATGAATTAGGGATGGAGACAATTAGCCGTGGATGGACGTTGTCTCATATAAAAGTCCCACTGTCTTTTGTGTTTGTTTGTCTTTGTTCATGTTTGTCTTCTGTTTTTTGTTCATCAAGTTAGGCATCATGGGAAATGTAGTTCCAAAACATCTGGGGTGCCAAGGTTCACCATCACTGGCATAGGGTATAACCAGGAGTTTATTTCAAGGGTCAAACTAGCCTCTAGTGCTCCGACGGGCCCATGGAGAATCGCGTTTCAGACTGTGGCTAAGCAGTCCCTGTTAGTCATTCAGATGATCCTGCCACCTTCTGAATTGCTTCTTTTTTTTTTTTTTAATTTGCAAATTGGAATAAAGCACTGCAGCCTCATTGACTTGAATAGCCAAGCCTAACAGGCGATGCCACCTTTCAACTCAACATGCTACACTAAATTTGCTGAGATGCAAAGCATAATGTCCCTGGCGTGTCAACAGCCCCTCCTGGCTGTATGGAAGGCTTTAAGCGTGTTGTCGGGCAGCAGTAAACCTGTTTTTACCACCACGTGGCCACCAATGTGAAAGAGGCCTTAGATCTTACAGAAGTGAGTGGATTACTGAGAGGTATTTCTAAGCATGTGTAGAAAATTAGGAGGAGCATTAACTACTGTCAAAATATTAGAGATCACTAGCACTAGGTGTCATCTCTCCCCCTCAGCGCCATACAAGTATAGCTGCAGGTGACAGACACAGATGACCCTATATCCTAATACATGCAGCTTCTGCACACAGTGGCCAAATGAGCTACTGCAGATTGAAAGACTGTCACATCATAACCCAATGGAAAAAAAAAAAAAAAATTGACAAACTTGTATTGATATGCAAGTTTGAAAGAAATATGACCCTTTTATTCCGACTTTTCCATGGGCCCAGAGATGCCGAAAAATTATCATTTTAGCTGTGCTGTTACATGCTCCTATACCTCCTGTCAATACATAAGGTAATTAAAACAATGGCAGGAAGACCGAAAAGTACACACAACACTTCATGCTGCATAGCGTCAAGAGGAAACGTTGCAATTTCCAAGCTGTCACCTTCACTGAATTCAATTCCAATGTGGCGAAAATGAGCCTATAGCATTTTTGATGCATTAAGCATGCATTTTTTAAAACCTTCATAGCAATCACTCCCCCTTATAAAAAAAAAAAAAAAAAAAAAAAAAATGAAAACCAGTGGTGGCGTTTGGTAGCGTTTATTTCCACACCACAGCATTTGTGTGCAGGTTTTTAATGCTATGGCAAGTTAACCCACATTGGTCATCTTGCTGCATCTCTAAACCCACGTAAAAGAATCCAACAGTTTATAAAAAGTAAAATATAGACATGGAAAGAGATTTTATTCATAATATTTATTGCATTTACAAACAGCAATAATAACCAAAAAAAAACACACAAAAAGCAGAACTTTTTTTCAGTTGTTCAGGTCCGCTTGTAAGGTTTCCACATCCTGCATAGAAGATATTGGCCTGCTTAGTTTAGTATCATCCGCAAATACTGAGATTGTACTAGATATCCCCTCCTCTAGATCATTTATGAATAAATTAGACAGGATTGGTCACATGCGATAAGATCTCAAAACATATTAGGGTCCTTTCACACGGCCGCTCAGTGTGTCCGCAAATCATCCCATCCGTTTGCGGATGATTTGCGGACATAATGTAAGTCAATGGCATTGCGGATGTCAGCGAAATACCATCCGCTGACATCCGATTTTCCTCCTTTCAGTTCTGTTCCGTTTTTTCGAATGGAACAGAACCCTATTTTTTCATCCGTGTAAAAAACAGAAAGGAAGGAAAAATCGCAATGCCATATACTTACATTATGTCCGCATATCATCAGCAAACGGATGGGATGAAATGCGGGCACACGGAGCGGATGACACAAATGTCATCCGCTCCGTGAAAAAAAAAAAAAAGTCCCGCAGCGGACTTAAGCAGCAGAGCGGCTGTGTGAAAGGACCCTTAGAAAGCAGCTGAGATTTCATAAGTTGGAAGGGATTTAAAACATATGGAAAGCACACACCGCTTGCCATTTTGGAAAGCCCTCTACCAAGTCCTCAGTCAACACACATTTACATGCCCAGCAGTGCAGATCAAATAACAAGACACACAATAGGGTGGATTTTCTAAAGGCAAACAGACTGTGCACTTTGCAAGTGCAGCTGCACTTATTTTCTCAGAGCTCGGTATATGTGGTAAAGTTCTGGCGATTTTCATCCAATCGTGCAATCAAAAATGTTTTTTTTTCCCATGCACAGTTTATTGGTCTTTAGTAAAAATCAACCCCAATGCAATGCATTCCATTGTGGTGTGCTACTGCATACAAGTCAACATGTGTTGTCTCAAGACAGCCATTGCACACCAATAGAAAAAAACAAAAAAAAAAAAAAACAAAAAAAAAAAACAAAAAAAAAAAAAAACACACCCTACATGCTTTTAATGTAATGCACCACAATTCAAGCCACACACATTTTGGTCCACTGTAATGCTAGTCCACTGGCACCTACTGTGCTTGTGCATTGGGGGTGCCATTCTAAATAAATAGTACAGCCAAGCACTGCACACATTAACCTTGCAGTAAAATGCAAAATTCTAAAGGCCTAAATTCTAACTATACTGTCAAATAACTTAATTCTAATGACCTCCCTCCCCATGCTAATAAAACAACCTTTCATTTACCTTAACTTAGCAATTTTAGGAGCATGTACAGTCTTATTAGGTGGTGCTCAAACAGAAGCCTCCCTGCCAGCTTATGATCACATTTGTATTTGTGCCTGAAGAAGCCACTACCCCTGGCACTCAGCACCCTGACATAGCATATGTCACACAACACCATTACCACTCAACCCCTTGCACCTCCAATGAACCTTACAGCCTTCTAGAACCCTTGTTATTAAACCCCAACACCCCAGACCCTGCACCGTTCTGCCAGCTGCCAACTCTGCCACTTCGTATGCCACCACTGCCCCCCGTGGTCACCTTTGCTGAGACAAAGAACCACCAAGACTGAGCATGGAGTTTCTGGGCTCTCTGCCTAACTTCTGCTGTCAGTTTTACAATGCTTCATGGGATGTGTAGTTCCGCAACAGCTGAAGGGCCATGAGGATCCCTGCTGAAGAGGGTTTGTCAGTCTGTCCTCCCTCGGGCAGCTCAGGGCATATTGTCCATATACCCTGGGGGAAAGGGAAGGGGAGGGTATGCAATTTTAGGCTGGAAGAAAGCAGGAAATCAAACACGGAAATACCAACAACCTCCGTTACTATGGAACCCCTTCCAATGGAACAACCATTTACTAGTTCTAAAATCAAGACCAGTTTTACCGCCGCCCGACAAGTTCAACATCCAGATTTATTCTGCATTGCTTTTACCTTCAAAGTAAGCAATTTATGTGAAATGCAACAGCACCAATATCAACGCCCTTCTAAAGTATTGAACCTGCTATATTAATTTTAAACATGCAAAATCAACTGAAACTAAGGCTGGCCATACACTATACAATTTTCTTATTCAATTTCCTTTAGATTTACCTTAATCTATGTAGTGCAAGGGCCTGCCTGACTGCATACAAATTGAAAGTGTTCAGGTTTGACCCTATATTACATGGTTTTGGTAAATCTAAAGGAAAGTTGAACAAGAAAATTGTATAGTGTATGGCCAGCCTAAGGGGGGAAGTAAAACTTAATGTAACTGCCTGTATTCTTTTATTACAAGCATAGGAGATTATAAATTATATTTTCTATTTATCATTTAGAAAGATCCCCATTATTCAGTTTTTTTTTTCCTGGTGATAAATCCTACTGGCTGTTGTCGTTGTTACGTTAATTTGCTCATAAAATAGTTATGTACACTTAGGAATAGCATTTTAGACCTTTAAAGTTTGTGTGAAACATAATCTGTTTTGTGATTTAGGAGTGGTCTTTCAGGTAAAGTTTCCCAGAGTTAGTGTGTCATATTTTTAGGCCATCTGACAAAGACAGCGTTCACTTAAGCTTCCTTTCAATACCGGTTTAGCAGGAATGGTTTCATATATTCACAGCACAAGCAATGAAGTATTATGCCATTGTAATTACAGTATATGTAGGTCGTTAATTTTCTTTTATTCTTTATTACTTTCATCTCTATAGCAGAACTTTTCACTTATCTATATTTTGTTACACCTCTTTGTTTTGCAAAGGGAAGTTGTAAGAAACAGCCTTGGATATTGTTTTTAAACAACTATCATTTTCTACCATTCAGCGACTTGAAGTCATATTCAGTAATAAGAAGTTAGCTGGCAACTGAATATGATGTAATGGAACATTCTAAAAATCGCATTATATAATAAAATGCAGACGTTGCGTCTCAGCTGTCCCTTTCAAAAGGTCAGAACTAAGTAACTGTTCAAGTAACTGAGCACTTTATCATTCAGATTATACAAGGCAGAAACTGCAAAAGGGCATTAAAGGGTAACTCCAGTCAAAAATTAAATTTATCCATTTAATAGGATGTTAAAAATATCTTCATCTTTGATATTATTCATTTTCTGGTTAGCTGCTTGTCTAGCTTAGAAAGTCCTATCTAAACTAGACAAACAGCTTATTCCTGTTCTTCACCGACAACGCTATCTCCCTATGGTGAATGTTTATGAAACTGAATTTTTTTCACCGTTCACTTCTCGGCAGTTCTCTGGAGGAAAATTATCTCCTCTGGCACCCTGTTTATGAAGCGGTGAATTTCAGTTCTCACAGGGTGAACACAGAAGTGTTTCCTTGGAGAACGGCCGAGATCCACGTACAAGTGAACCGGCACCTGTAATCTCGTGAGACAAAGCGAGATTACAGTAAGAGAAAATCACGTTTATTAACCAGTGATAGATTATCACTGCTGAGTACATGTGCATTCGACCCCCACTAATGTTAATTAAAGAATTAGTCCCCCTACATATACATACACACACACAAATATATATTCTAAAAACAAAAAACAAAAAAACAAACACACACACGCACAATATAAATATATATATATATACATACATACATACATACATACACACACACACATACCACACACAAATATATATTCTAAAAAAAAAAAAAAAAAAAAAAAACACTAATATATATATATATATATATATATATATATATATATATATATATATATATATATATATATATATATATACATATATACACATACACACATACATATACACAAACACACACTAGATATATTAGAGTTCAACTTGAGTGCGACTGAGCACAGCTTTGATACATTACACTCTGGATCAAAGTCGCATCAAAAGTTGCATTAAAGTAGTGCAGATACCTTTTTCAAAGTCGCTAATTTTCAAAGTCACATTGATTTGAACAGGTGCCATTGAAATCAATGATGCGACTTGTGTCCAAAGTCGCACTAGTCGAAACGTAGATTTAGTGTGGTTGTCTGTACTATTACTTTAATGTATAGTGATCATTGTAGACTAATCTGAGACCCCAAAGCACTTCCAGCTACACTGACAGTCCCCCTCCCATGTCCAGCTTCCTTCTCCTATGGTAGTCTTCACTCAGAGCCCAGCAAAGCTATACTGTACTGTATATGTGCACTGCACCTCCCAGTAACTCTCCCCCGTGTCCTGTGTGATTTATTCATTTCCTCATGTATTAGGATGTACAATGCATCCTTTCTGATGAGAGAAAACTGGGTGGGAACCTATGATCAGCTCCTCCCATTCTGTATACACCCACTGGCTACACAGGAACAGTGTCCCTCCCTGGAAGTGATGTCACTAGCCTTCAGTAATCACACCCACTTACTGCTCTTGGACTCAGAAGAAAGAGGAATTGAAGTCATGTGACAGCACTGGATACTGCAAAATAAAAGTAGAAAAACTGGGATTTTTTCAATTTTGAGACATAAGGCTGAACTCCGCTCACATTACTGATTGCAGGGGAAATGTTAAGGTATTAGTCTTTATGGCCACTTTAAAGCCAGAAACAAGGCTCTGGGCCAATTTGGTGCATATTCCGGGATCACACTTGCCTTTTACATTATGAGGAAAGGCCACATGCCCATAAGGTTTTTGTTTAATATAGAAATCTCCGAAATCCAATCGGTTTTTGAGCATCTTAGTTTTGTTCAAAGAGCCAAGACACGCAGTATCCAATGTGAACAATTGTGTTTATGGAGAGGCCAGTCCCTTTAAGTATATTGTTGGAAAAAAAAAAGGATGGTGATAATTTAAGTATTAGAAAATCTGTTTTTGATTCTCTATTCTCATTTAACTGTGTGAGTGGAGCTCAAGGGACTCTCTGCCGGATGCAAGGTTGTTGTGCTGGACGTCCATGGCCCACCATTACTGAAGCTAGGAATCTGGTGACGGGACGTGTCGCAATTAGGCTCTGCTAAGTGATGTCCTTTGGTGTGGTGAGCGATCTCCTGCTATGGTTTCCCATGTGTTGAATGTGACTGGAATGGTTTACTTTCCACTGTAAAAAGGCACAATATTGGAAAAATGTTTTCAAAATTCTGCCATTACATTCAGCACGCAAGGAAAAAAACAAAAACCAAAATTAATCCTTCAAGATTTAGAGAGTAAGCACAGTCTACACTTTCTCTACTAAGGTTTTCAACCAGATACCACTGTAGGCGATCAGTCCTTTTTCCCCCCTTTTGTAAATTTTCTAGAGATCCTAAAGCATGTGTGAAATACTTGAACATCTTTCTTGCCACCTCTCACAAACCATAAAAAAAAACACTTAAAATACGTTACCTCAACATTTCATAATCCTGATGTGCCTGCTGTACCATGTACTTGTATTAAAAAGTCTACTGTTCCCTTTGTATTGCCTCCTTTTGTGTGAAATACCTGAAAGACCCTCAGCCACTAGGCATTAGAGCAGTTTTCTGGCTATGCTTCTAAAGGCCCGTACACACGTACCGATCGTCGGCCGAAAAGCTTCGGCCGACGACCGATCTGCCGATTGTAGGCTTGTTAGTATGATGCTTCCGACAGCGCACTTTCGGCCGAAAAGAATCTGTCTTGCAAGCATGAAAATTTTTGTATGCCGACACCAGAGCGGCCGATTGTTCGCCAGTCAGTACAGAATTCGGCCGACAGACAGCAGATTTGCAAGACTGGGCATGCTCAGAAAAGAAAAAACACAGGGAAAGTTAACCATTACATGACATCACTTCTGCAGTCGGCGGACAAAATTCTTGTGCAGTCTTTTGCACTTTTCAACAGACACCGACAGCCCTCGGACAAAAGACGGCCGATCGTTCGGCCGATGATCGGTACGTGTGTACGGGGCTTTACTCCAATTTTCAGACTTGTCCTGACATGCTCTACACCCCCCCCCCCCCCAATTCACTGGGAAGATTAGTATGCTGTGGTTTCTCCTCCCCTAGCTCTCTGAACAGAAAAAGCAAAAAGGGTATATCTATATGCAAGTGTTTTGACTTTTATTTACATTTTAAAAAGAATGGTTTGTTTGACAAGGTGAAGGTTCACACTCTGTACTCGAAAAATTTTAATGTTTCTCACAGCCACCAATCAGTTTCAAACTCAAAATCTTGAGACCTGAAAGTAATTGCTGATGCAGTAATAAGAGAAAGGGCATTCTACTGCAGATTTCACACAAGGTAAATTATTCCTCTTGAGGTGGTGTGCGCGTCTGAGGTGCCTGCTGTGGCTTTTTAGAAAACTCCAATCAAGGTGATTTGAGCTCAGCCACAGAAAATAGAATCCATTAATAGGGGTCACTTGTTGATCTTTAAGATCGGTAGTCCGCCACATCAAACACTATAGTTCAACTACATCACAAGCACTACGGTTCCACTGACAAGATGGTAAACCACCCAAATAACTTAGGTCTCGTACACACGATCAGATAATCGTACGAAAAAAAATCACTTTCAAATTAATTACACGATAATCTGATCGTTAGTACACAGCTTTTGACAGCCAATAACGACATTTCGTCCAACAAAATCCGAAGGGACAAACAAGAAAACTTTTGTCATACGATAGCCTAGCTAACGACAATCGTTTTAATCAGTACAGTATGCGTTCGCTAAAAATCGATAAGACAAACACCACGCATGATCAGAAACACTAAAATAACCCAGAAAAAGCCAGGCTGGCATTTTTCCAGCCTTTTCCAGAATCGTAAAAAAAAAAAAACAAAAAAAAAAAAACACACATACATTTAGCACGCACTGTTGAATTTAATACTAGCATCTTGCAACAAAATGCAAACGATAAGTCGTTTGATTATCTGATTGGGTGTACGAGGCATAAGGAACATTGTGTTATGTATACAACTTGCCTAAAAAAAAAAATTAAAATAAAAAAAAAAAAAAAGGCCCCCCATCAAACATCATGCTGCCCATCCACTCCCAAAGCTGTGCAAGTATATATGAACATACAAACACTGACCAGCGGTAAAAAAAAACACAAAAAGATGAACTCCAAAAGCAAGTATAACGGTTTCAGTGGAAAAAATACAATAAGCAAAAAAAGAAAGGAGTAAGAAGGAGTATAGACCTTAACCACTTGCCGACCGCTCACATTGAGCGTACTGCGGCAAAGTGGCTCGTTATCGTCCAGCGACGTAGACCTACGTCGCTGGACTCCTCCCCTTGTGGGAGGCGCGCGCGCGCCGCCGGAGTCTCACTCCCGCTGTATTCAGACACAGCGGGAGTCGGGCCAGGGGAGGAGAGGTGGTGATCACCGCCGCTCTTCCCCGATCGTCGGGGATCGAGTGAGGAGATCCGCCCGCTTGTGTAAACAAAGCGGGCGGATCTCCTATGTGACAGGCAGGAATATAGCTGAGCCTGCGATATGTGCCTGTGTCACTCAATCCCAATCCAATACTTTAACCCCTTGATCACCGATAAAGTTAACCCCTTCCCTGCCAGTGTCATTATTACAGTAACAGTGCATATTTATAGCTGTAGTAATGTCACTGGTACCTCCAAAAGTGTCAAAAATGTCAGTAAGGGGTCCGATCTGTCCGCCACAATGTCGCAGTCCCGCAAAAAAAAAAAAAAAAAAAAAAAAAATACAAACAATACAAATGACATACATTTCCCGTAGTTAGTAGCTGCGATAACTTTTGCGCAAACCAATCAAAATACGCTTATTGCGATTTTTTTCACCAAACATATGTAGCAGAAAACAAAATTGGCCTAAAAAATTGGTTAAAAATTTTTGATTTTTACATTTTTTTGGGGGGAATTTCATATAAAAAAAAAATGTGAAAAATATTGTTATTTTTTCCAAATTGTCGCTCTTTTTTTGTTTATAGCGCAAAAAGAAAAAAAAAAAAAAAAAAAAAAAAAAAAAAAAAAAAAAAAAAAAAAAAAAATCGCACAGGTGATCAAATACCGCCAAAAGAAAGCTCTATTTGTGGGGAAAAAAAGGACATAAATTAATTTGGGTACAGCATCGCACGACCGCACAATTGTCCATTAAAGTAACGCAGTGCCGAATCGCAAAATATGGCCTTGTCAGGAATGGGGTAAAATCTTCCGGTATTAAAGCGGTTAAAAATATGCTCATTGAGAATTTTTTTGTCCAATATATTGGATATTTTTTAACTGTCAAAGTAGAAAAATATTGTTATTTTTTCAAAATTGTCGCTCTTTTTTTATTAATATTGCAAAAAATGAAAAGCGCAGAGGTGATCAAATACCACCAAAAGAAAGCTATGTTTGTGGGGAAAAAAAAAAAAAGGAAGTAAATTTTGCTTGGGTACGGCGTTGCATGACCGCGCAATTGTCAGTTAAAGTCGCACAGTGCCAAGTTGCAAAAAGTGGCCTGGACGTAAAGCAGGAAAATCCTCCGGTCCTAAAGTGGTTAAATCAGCCATTATTTCAACAAGTAGAATGAATGCATTATTTGGTTTAATGACATTTCCTTTCTAGAATAAAGTATATAGTCACATAACATCTAACAGTGTCACCACATTACAATTCATACCATCCCCCCCAACAAAGAACAAAAAATACATCAATCTGTAGCAGAGGATTATTTCCAGCTAATAAAAGAACAGAGAGTGTATGTTAAAAGTTATTTGTCTACACCCTGTGTTTTAACCTAGAGAGTAAATCTCCGTTCTCACCAATATAACGATGTTTCAGTAGGCAAGGCCCACTGAACATTTTACACGTTTCACTCTACTGTAGCTTCACTTGAACTTGCAGTTATTAAAGAGCAAAAAAAGTAAAAAAGTCAGTCCAAGTAAATAATGTGATCCTGTAAAAACTCACAGAAAGCTTACTTGGCTTGCCATAAATTGAGACCCTTATACATTTTCCCATGGTTCTTTGTAGGCAGACTGAATAAAGCTTATACACCACCTTTTGGCCAAGCAAGGACTGATTTCCCTTAGTCATTCTGGGGTTTAAAACCCTCATGGTTTCAGGAACATTAAAGCGGAAGTTTTTTTTTTTTCTATAGATAAAAAGTAAAAATCCCCTTGAGCTTTTTTTCACTACACTTACCTGTAACGAAGTATGTCCTGCTTTGTGCAGGCAGCTGGATCCGGAAAAAATCGTTACTGCAGAGATGCCGGTCCTCTTCCTGTATTTGAACTTATGGTGCTGCATTGAGTAACAGCTTCAAGATTCAGCGCATGCGCAGATGTTCCACAGGTTTTCAGGAACTCGAGGAAACCCAAGGCATCTGTATGCAAACCTCGTATGTGCAGAGATGTGCGGCTGGTCTGTCGGGGTCCAGAAGACCTGGCAGAGCTTTTCAGTACATCTATGTATCTATGTATGTACCAGACATGCAAACATGGTAGTGTAGTGGAAAAGGGGCAGGCAACAATTTTAGGGGACTGAAATTCCTCGTTAGGATCAGTTTGAAACACTTCTGATATTATTCAGAGTTTATTACTAGGTGTATTTGAACTGCAGTTGACCTCCTCCTGATCTGCAATTGATCTTGTAACCAGCATCAACTCACTTTAAACTGCTTTTGCATGCCTATTGACTTGTACGAGGACAGAAGCTTGTCCTGTCAACACTGGTCCTTAGTTGTCCCTTCTAAAGTATGTGAATGTGCTTTTATCACACTTCTAGGACAACTATTAATTTTTAACTTCTCTGGAAAGCAAATACAGAAATACTTTTTAATTAAAGCGGAGTTCCACCTAAAACAAAACAATTACATAAAAATACCCCGGGACAGTCAGGGCTAGTGCATTCCACAATGGATAGCCTCTGAACTGTCCCAGATTGCACTTACCTTTTAGAAGACGTACTTACCTTGAAAATGTCTTGTGTGGGCAGCTGAAGCCAGCGCGATCCTCTTCTGCGTCCTCTAACGTCCTCTTCGGTCCCATGATGCACTGCACCGGCCCTGCCGTCACTTCCGGGCCTGCAGCGTCATCCCTGCACAGCTTCTGGGCATGCCCAGAAGCTGTTTAGAAAGGTATGACGCGCCTGCACCGGAACTGACGTCGGGGCAGGTGCAGGCGCATTGATTCCTGGGAGCGATGATGTTCAGCTCCCAGGAATCATTGCAAGCCAGGAAGGGACGGCGGCGGCCGTGGCCGCAGAGGGAGGAAGAGGAAGTAAGGCAAGTATATTTTCTTCTAAAACAAGGTAAGTTAAAAAAAAAAAAAAGTTTTACTGCCGCAAGGTGGCTCGGCTGCGCAAACCACCTTACCTGTATGACGGTCACACGTGGGGGGTAGGGGGCTCATGCCCGCAGTCCCCGCTATGTGCTGATTCAGTTCAAAACCAGTCATCAGGTCCGGCCAATGGTTTATGGCCTGGACCTGGTGATCAGTTCTGGCCAATGACAGACACTCCTGAGCAATATACACACAGAGACAGGAAATGATGCAATCTCCTCTCCTGGAGCCCTTTTCGGTAGTACACAAGCACTACACTGACACCAGTACACACAGGCACATTGGTCAGCCCCTGATGACCCCCCAGTTAACCCTTTCACTCCCTGTCAGTGTCACTATATACAGTATACAGATAATTTTACTGATCACTGTATTAGTGTCACTGGTGACACCATTTAGTGTCAGCAGTAGTTAGGGGATATATGGTGGGTACCCTAAACCTAAAAGATTTAACCCCCTGATCACCCCCAGATAATCCCTTCACTGCCCTGTCAGAGTGTCATGATTATAACATACACATCTTTTTTCTGATCCCTGTTTTAGTGTCATGGGTGACGTCAGTTTGCATTAGCATTAATCCATGATAGCATCAGATTGCCTGCCATATATTTAATAAACTTTAACCCTTTGATTGCCAGTGACAAACACACACACACCTCCATTACTAGTATAGTGTCTAAATGGATCAAAATCTTTGATCAGATCAGAACTATACTAGTGTCCAATAGTATAGTATAGTATAGTGTTCCCAAAACGCAGCGTTAGTAGTATCAGCACTGGCACCTGCGTTTAGCCCCTCCGCCCAGCCCCCAAGGCTAAATTTCTGTTCAACCCCCCATTGAAGGAAGGTTAAGATCTGAGCCACTGAGAAGCAGAAAGGATGAACCTCAAGCAACTCACCCATGCAATGTTCATCTTCCACGTACGATGGTAGATATTTCTAGACGTAGATTTCCTAGCTTTCAACAGTGTGGGAATCATCAATTTAGGTAAACCTCTATCCTTCAGGACCTGGCGGTCAAAAGCCAAGCCGTCAAAGCAAGTGACTAAAGCAGGATGGAAGATCGGTCCTTAGGACAGCAGATCCTCCCCGACAGGAAGCTTCCAAGGAACGTCGGTGACCAAACGCACACAATCAGCGTACCAAGCCCAACGAGGCCACTCCGGAGCCACCAAGAAACCCTTCTACCTCGATCCTGCCTCGAAGTCTGGGCAGAAGCTTGAGAGGAGGGAAGGCATAAGACAATACTGACCCCACGGGGCCACCAGCATGCCTGTGGCTTCTGCCAGAGGATGCCTTGATCGAGCCACAAACCTCTGCGCCTTTCTGTTGAGTCGAGATGCCAACAGATCCCACCTCAGGGGTAATGTGTGGTACAATAGGCAGCGCTAAAAAAACACTAATAACAACATAAATCATTAGGGAGAAAATCAGAGTCCATGCACAAAGCCCGTGATGAGAAGTGAACACACTTTCTGGCAGGATCAACAGGTGCTCTAAGTGTTAAAATCCACCACCGAGTGAAATGGCCTCTCACCTTAGGCTTATTGGATATAAGCATATGACTCAAAAACTCTTATAGCGATCTCCCCTTGGTGGATGGGATGTACTCCTTCTTGTACTTCACCTCCAAGAGACCTCACACTGAACAGAAGCAACACCACAAAGTTCCCAGAGCGGACTATGTTCTGCTCACAGATAGGCTTCAACCAGCAACTCCCCTTGAAACCATGGAATAGGGAAAAACACCGGGCAAGCCCATAGCGTGATACTGATAAACTTTATTCAAAATGAAATTAAAAGACAGCCTCTTACTTGTATAAAAAGGTGAAATCGCATCAAACAATCATGCCGACGGGTCCCGTAGGTACCTCACCGGATCTCCAAACAGCAGTGGGCAACGCCTGTAAGCTCCTCCTTCCCCCCGGACGCGTGTCGTCCCCCAATGGGCAGGGACTTCTTCAGCGGTATGTTGAACCGCTGAAGAAGTCCCCGCCCATTGGGGGACGACACGCGTCCGGGGGAAGGAGGAGCTTACAGGCGTTGCCCACTGCTGTTTGGAGATCCGGTGAGGTACCTACGGGACCCGTCGGCATGATTGTTTGATGCGATTTCACCTTTTTATACAAGTAAGAGGCTGTCTTTTAATTTCATTTTGAATAAAGTTTATCAGTATCACGCTATGGGCTTGCCCGGTGTTTTTCCCTATTCCATGGTTTCAAGGGGAGTTGCTGGTTGAAGCCTATCTGTGAGCAGAACATAGTCCGCTCTGGGAACTTTGTGGTGTTGCTTCTGTTCAGTGTGAGGTCTCTTGGAGGTGAAGTACAAGAAGGAGTACATCCCATCCACCAAGGGGAGATCGCTATAAGAGTTTTTGAGTCATATGCTTATATCCAATAAGCCTAAGGTGAGAGGCCATTTCACTCGGTGGTGGATTTTAACACTTAGAGCACCTGTTGATCCTGCCAGAAAGTGTGTTCACTTCTCATCACGGGCTTTGTGCATGGACTCTGATTTTCTCCCTAATGATTTATGTTGTTATTAGTGTTTTTTTAGCGCTGCCTATTGTACCACACATTATTTACACAGGAATTGTATTTTGACCTGAGGAGTGCAGCTGCTTTTCGATTTGATATTGTCCTTCTGCGCCGATATTATTTTCTCTTATATTTTTGCCCACCTCAGGGGTACCCCATCGGAGACACAGCTGATCAAACACCTCAGGATGAAGGGACCACTCCCCTTGGTACAACACCTGCCAACTGAGGTAATCCTCCTGCCAGTTTTCCACCCCTGGAATGTGTACAGCAGAGTGGGCTGGAACAAACCGATCTGCCCACCTTAGAATGCGGGCTACCTCCAGAGCCACCAGGAGGCTTCTTGTGCCCCCTTGGCGATCGATATAAGCCACGGTCGCAGCACTGTCCGATTGAATGTGCACTGGACAACCCTGAAGACGATCCATCCAATGATCCAGACACAGTCTGATCGCTTGGAGTTCCAAGACATTGATCGGTAGTCTAGAATCTTCCAGCATCCAGATCCCCTGAGCAGAAAGCTTGCCGAGGATGCCTCCCCAACTGGACAGGCTGGCATCCGTGGTTACCTCTGTCCAACATAAGGGGAGAAAGGATTTACCCAGCCAAAGTGCCGGAGAACAAAGCCACCATATTAGGAACTCCTTAGTTCCCCGACTCAGCCAGATCTGATTGTCCAGAGACGGCAGAGTCTTGTCCCACTTGGTTAGAATCTCCTTTGCAGGAACCTCTTGTGAACTGTGCAAACGTAACCATTTCTAAAAAAAAGGTAGATACCATCAGGCCCAGCACTCGCATGAAAGTCCGGAGGGATGACCATTTGTTGGACAGCAAGAGGCGAATTGCAGTCTGCAATTTCTGGAGTTTGTCCAGAGGAAGGAGCACTCTGGCTACGGCTAAGTCCAGAGTCAGGCTCAAATAATCCAGCTTTGTGGATGGAACCGAGGCAGACTTCTGCAAATTCAGAATCCACTCGAACTCCCGCAGAGTTTGTATTGTGATTTCCAGGTTCCCTACCAATGCAGAGGGAGATTCTGCTCCCAGGAGGAGATTGACCAAGTAACCCATTACTGTGATCCCCAGTTGGCCTAGCAAGGCTAGCACCGGAAAAAACACTTTTGTGAAGACCTGAGCAGCGGTGGCAAAACCAAAGGGTAACGCCACAAACTGATAATGCTCCTCTCCCAGCAAAGCAAAGAAAACGCTGGGGACTGGCACAAATTGGAATCACGAAGGTACTCCTCCTAAGAAGGGACTCCTCATAGGGATAATGCCTAGTAAAACGCTTAGGAACCCATGGGAACGCTTTGGTCGTCCCCACTCCCCACACTTTAGCAAACAATTCTGTCAAAATAGGAGGGAAAAGGAAAAGCCTTTGCCGCTCTGGATTACTTGCGAGTGCTAAAAAGGTAACCCGCGCCTCCGTCACAGCTTCAGCTGCGTCCTCCATCTATAGGGTCTCGCACACAGATACAATCCCTGCATCCACCAGCACCATTTCGTGCACGGTCGCAGACGTAGAGGAATCATCCTCACTACCAGAGGATTCAAGGTGCATGGTCATAGACACAGAAGGGAAACTCTAGCCTGTCGCCCGCAAGCTGCCTCCACCCGGGACCCAAGGGGCTCCAGGACCACGGTCAATGCATGGATGGATGGGACCCAGAGGGCCCAGCAGCCTAAGAGGGGATCAGGTGGGGAGATGTGCTCCAAAGATTTCATGAGTCACCAGGGGGACCCCACAAAAAGTGTAACACACTGCTAAAGGGACAACCCCCACCGCGCTGGCAGCACCACCCGGTCGCCAAGCAAAAGGCCCAGAGTAATCCTCAGGAGAGAGGGAGAGGACCCCACCAGACTCACCACCCGCCGACACAGGCACCTGCAACCACCAGGAGAATCTGCACTACACGTGCAGCAATGCGGAAACTAAATGATCCAGTAGTCAGCACCAGGAGATAAGGAGGGGGTCCCACCACTAAAATCACCACCCATTGGGCTCCACTGTCATGGCCGCCGCTATTTGCAATGGCAAACCACAAGAAAATGGCCGCCAAACTACATAAACATGGCCGCAGTGTATAGAAATACATTGGCTACAACAAAATGGCGGCACCACAAGGTATACAGGGACCCAGAATTGGGACACCAGGCCTCAAGGACAGATCCAGGCAGGACGGGGGCCCTGGCAGGAGCCCCCACCAGGTACACCCCCCTCGCACAATCAATTATCTGGTCACTGGCAGCGCACCCCCCCCCCCCCAGTCCCCATCACCAGTTAGCGCCCTGTCCTCCAGGAAAGTGGCCAGACCACCCAAAAAAAGAATACATTCCCAGCGTATGTGGAGGGGGACAAGATGAGGGACTTGACAAGGGGAGGGTGCCTGCAGGAAGGAGGGGAATCCGGGGTTCCGACTGTTCAAAGGAGGGGCCCACGTCCATCCCCAAAACCCTCCAGGGGTAGAGGGGTGGGGGGGGGGGGGGGGGGAGACAGCTACTGACCATATCTGGAAGGGCACCGCTCCAGAAAGATCCTTCTCTCCATTGAAATGGGGGGCTGTCGGCCAGGAGGAATGCTGCGACAAAGGCCGAGGCCAGCTCGTATGCGACCTTGCGAGATGTTAACCAGCCCCTGTCCAGTGAGACTATGTCGCAGCTGACCTAGCACTGAGCTTAGGCCAGACTGGGGTGACCACTGGATCTAGATTATCCAGCGCGTCACCCAATCCGGCAGTTGACTCACAGGAAAAATCCAGGAGGATAACATTTTCAATCCAAAAAATGTTGCCAGGACAAAAGATCCCAGCAAGAAACCAGGTCCTTACTCATGACTAAGTAGAAAAAAACAAAAATAAACAGTGACCATAGCAGGAAGAGGGAGTATACCCCCTGGGTGTAGCCAGAAGTTTTTTCTGCCTAGTGTCCTACTCCTGTAGGGGGCAGCATAACCCAATGGTCAAAAATGACAGGAGCTGTGTCAGTCAATTAACAAAAGAAAAATTTAAATTTTCTCTCAAAATTGTTGATCTTTTTAGTTTAAAAATCATAAAGAGATGAATAATTATTAGCCCAAACACACAAGGTAAATTATTTTTATGTTCACCTTTCTTGGTATGATACTTGCAAACAATGCTGTAATACATTGTATTTCTTATAACTAACTACTCTTAGGGCACACTTTGCAGAGGTTTAGGTATGATCATAAATGCTCAAAATATTTTCTAGGAGTTAAGGTCTCTTCAATAATTGTTCTATTCACTCTACCTTAGTAAAATTCACAATGAAGCTTCTCATGTATACTGAATTGTAAATCAACTTAAATAGAAATCCAGTATCACTGGGAAAAAAAAAAAAAAAAAAAAAAAGTACATTATTTTGCATGACTGGATTAAGGGGTATGAATGGTTTGTGTGAGTGCATTGTCTGAAATTTTCAATTTCACACAGGATATAAACTACTCATCTAGACATGACTTATCTCTTTCTGGCAGTATTTTAATGTAGGGGATTCAATGATACTAATAGGATTTTCTTTCTATTCTACTGAAGAGGTGTGCCATACAGTTTGTAGAGGTGTATTCCACACATTGAACTAGAGGAAGTAGGCATACATTTACCGTTTATACACTGTTCAAAAAAATTAAGGAACACTTTTTATTTGTAGTATAGCATCAAGTCAATAAAACTCCTGGGATATTGATCTGGTCAGTCAAGCAGCAGAGGGGGTTGTTAATCAGTTTCAGCTGCTTTGGTGTTAATTAAATTAACAGGGGCACTAAATGGGCAACAAGACGACCTCCAAAACAAAGGTTTTACAGGTGGTGGCCGCTGAAGTTTTTTTTTCTGACTGCTTTTCACTAGTTTCACATTTGGATAGGGTCAGTGTCTCTACTGGTAGCATGAGGCAATACCTGGACCCGATAGGAGGTTGCACAGGCAGTCCAACTCCTTCAGGATGGCACATCAATATGTGCCATTGCCAGAAGGTTTGCAGTTTCTCCCACCACAGTCCCAAGAGCAAGAAGGAGATTCCAGGAGACAGGTAGTTACTCTAGGAGAGTCAGACAGGGCCAAGGAAGGTCCCTAACCCATCAGCAGGACTGGCATCTGCTCCTTTCTGCAGGAGGAACAGGATGAGCACTACCAGAGCCCTACAAAATGACTTCCGGCCATCCACCACTGTCGCCCTGTGATTTAATCTGAGAGCAGGTTCACCATGAGTGTATGCGACAGAGGTGAAAGGGTGTGGAGAAGCCATGGCAAACGTTATGCTGTCTGTAACAATGTTCAGCATGACTGGTTTGGTGGTGGGTCAGTGATGGTCTGGGGAGGCATATCCATGGAGGAACGCACAGACCTCTACAGACTAGACAATGGCACCTTGACCACCATTAGGTATTGGGATGAAATCTTTGGACCCACTGTTAGACCCTACACTGTCACAGTGGGTCCTGGGTTCCTCCTGGTGCACGGCAATGTCAGGCCTCATGTGGTGAGGGTATGTAGCCAGTTCCTGGAGAATGAGAATGAAGAAATTACTATCATTGAATGGCCCCCATGCTTGCCTGACCTAAATCCAACATAACACCTCTGGAACATTAGGTTTTGGTCCATCAGACGCCACCAGGTGGCATCTCAGTCTGTTCAGGAGCTCAGTGATGCCCTGGTCCAGATCTGGGAGGAAATACCCCAGGACACCACCCGTTGTCTCAAAAGGAGCATGACCGACGTGGTTAGGCATGCATACAAACACATGGAGGCCATACAAACTACTGAGTACCATTTTGAGTTGCTGCAATAAAATTTCCACAAAATGGACAAGCCTGCTGCATAATTTTTTCACTTTGATTTTCGGGGTGTCTTTGAAGTCAGCCCTCTGTAGGATGATCATTTTATTTCCATTAAACAATCTAGCATCCTTTTGTTCCTAACTTTACCAAGTCCATATCAGTATAGATATCCAGTGTGATATTTTTTCCCATTGAGATCCGATGCGTTTTCAAAGTGTTACTTTCATTTTTTTGAGCAGTGCATGTAAAAATAAAAAAATGAAAACAAAAACCCTCTTGAATTGTAACTGTATAATCTTCCCTTCTATTGTAAAACACTGTACAAACTGTTGGACAATATACAACGCCTATATTAGAATTGTTAAGAAAATAAAATTTTATATTATTAGCGTCTGATGATCTTTCAGCACCAAGCATATGTGAAAAGTAAATCTCCAATTCAGATTGGCAGTCTGGGTAAGATAAGCTTCATATAAATGCCGACTCTCTGGGTGCAGCAGCACTCTGCACTTTGGCCACATACAAACTAGACAATTAGCTGCCAGAAGTGTTATCCCTGGACACAAAGGGGTTAATTTACTAAAAGTGGAGAGTGCAAAATCTGGTGCAGCTATGCATAGTAAGCAATCAGCGTAAAGTTTTTTTTTTTTTCCAAAGCCTAATTGAACAAGCCAAAGTAAGAACTGTACAGCTGCACCAGATTTTGCACTCTCCACTTTTAGTAAATCAACTCCAAACTGTCTGTATTCAGGGCCAGTCAAATTTTAGGTTACCGCTTAGATGAGCAGGTCAATGCCAACAGTGGCAGCACCAGATCGCCTGTCATTTGTCAGGGGTTGACAATCACATCATGGTCAAAGAGTTGAAAATCTCTTATCTTTCGGTTTTTTTTGAATAAGCGACCAGGAGTACTGTGTACTCTTTACACACTCATGTAAGGGGCTGATATTTAGGGCCTCCAGATTCTAAACTCCCACAATCATTGGGCCAGGGATGTTGGGATGAATGTCTTGTGAACACATGCTTGCTATTCTCTCCCCTTCCCTAGCCAATTAGGCTGCGTTTTTCAAATAGGACTGTTTCCCTTTTACTGGGTCATTGGTTGTTCTAGTGCTCAACAACCATTGACCGTGCAGCCACCAGCATCCTAGCAACCAAGGACACTTGCAGGACCCTAGAGCAGGCATGTCCAAAGTCCAGCCCGCGAGCCGCTATAATACGGCCCCACAGGTAATTTGGAAAAATTCATTGGCATCGTTCATGACTATTATTGCTGCCATCATTAAATCATCATTGGTGGGTTCATATAACGCTTATATGTGGTTAACCCTTGTGTGACTCATTAGGGAGCACGCATGCTCCAAGTTGAGATGAATGCATTGTAAAATCTCAGTTAATATCAGTTGGTCTAAATCAGTTATAAATATACAGTATTTACAAAACATGTATTTTTGGTGTTCTGTTCCTGTTCGTATTTTTTTTAAAAGTTGAAACAACCTTTTACACCAATATGTAATGTACTTTACAATGTTTCTGACATATATTTCAGCTTCCTGGATTTTTTTTCTTCATCTGGCCTTTAGATATTAAAGGCAGAGTGATTTAACACCTGTTTAGATTTGTCATCCATGTGACGAAATGAAAAAGTATGCCATTTGCAATAAACTTTGCATAAAATAGTTAATTTGCATTTAGTTTTAATGGTCCAAAGAATGTCAGGCAAAATGGTTGGTCCTCACGCATGTTCACTTCGTCAAATCTGGTCCGCTTTGAAAAAAGTTTGGACACCCCTGCCCTAGGGGCTCTATTTTTGAGAAGTTGTCATTTAGTGGCACTAGCAACCTGAAGCTTGCATGGAACAGGCCAAATCTGGCTATTTTGTTAGCCCATATGACAAACCATAAAAACACATTTCACAATGAGCCCTTCAGCACAGCAAATTCAAACAACCAAACTAATAAAATGTACACCAATTTTACATTTCCAGGCCCCCAACATGCGAGGACAAATACCCCAAAAAATGACCCCATTTTTAACCACTTAAGCCCCGGAAGATTTTACCCCCTTCCTGACCAGGGCCTATTTTGCGATTCGGCACTGCGTGACCTAAACAGACAATTGCGCGGTCGTGCTACGCTGTACCTAAACAAATTTGACGTCCTTTTTTTCCCACAAACAGAGCTTTCTTTTGGTGGTATTTGATCACCTGTGCGATTTTTTGATCATGCACTATAAACAAAAAAAAGAGCGTCAATTTTGCAAAAACAACAACATTTTTTCACATGAAATTCCCCAAAAAAAAAAAAAAAAAAGTAAAAATCAAATTGTTTAACATTTTAGGCCAATTTGTTTTATGCTACATATTTTTGGTAAAAAAAAAAAAAAAAAAAATTTGCAAAAAGCGTATTTTGATTGGTTTGCGCAAAAGTTATTGCGTTTACTAACTAAGGGAAAGATTGTCATTTTTGTTGTTTGTTTTTTTTAAAGCGTAATGGCGGCGATCTGCGTTTTTTTTGTGGGACTGCGACATTGCGGTGGACAGATCGGACCCTTGACTGACATTTTTGGGGTTACCAGTGACATTACTACAGTAATCGGTGCTATACATATGCACTGTTACTGTAAAATGACACTGGCAGTGAAGGGGTTAACTTTTGAGATGGAGGGATTGTGTGTGTCCCTAGGGGCGTGATTCTAACTGGTTGGCTGTGGCTTGAGGTGTAAGAACAGTGATCAACGGTCCTACATAGTAGAACTGTATGATCACTGTTCTTACACAGGGGAGAATGACAGGCGGCTTGTTTACATCAGCCGCCTGCCTTTCTCTAACGGACGATCGCAAGTGCCCGGCGGACATCGGGTCCGCCGGGCACACGCGCGCGGGGGGAGTCCGTGACCGAGCGGGAACGCGCCTCCGGCGGCACGCGCTCGCTCCCCAGAGCCTCACAGGCTAGTGACGTACCCATACGCCACTTTTCCTGTGAGGGGCTGACCGCCGCAGTATATGTACTTGCGGCGGTCGGCAAGTGGTTAAAAACAGACAGTCCCAGGTATTTACTAAGAGACACGGTAAGTTTTTTGAGGTTATATTGTCACAACTTTTTGGAAAATGAGGAAATTAAGCCAATGAAGCCATTTCTCACACAATCATACTTACAATTACTGCATACCCCAAAATACATTCCGCTACTCCTCCAAAAGTATCCTGAGGATACCATGTGTAAGACTTTCACAGCCTAGACACAGAGGGTCGCAAAATCCAGAAAGCACCTTTAGGCTTTCAAAGAGCATAAATTAAAAACATCCAACTTCCTGACTATCCATTTCTTGTGTCCCCGAAATGCCAGAGCAGGAGAAACACCCACACAAAAAAAAAAAAAAAAAAAAAAGTATTTTCTATAAAGGCATAGGGAGTCTTCTGAAACATCTTTTTGCCACAGGTTTTTTTAAAGGCAGGAATTGTATTTTTTTTATTTTTGATTATCATTAATATTTATACAAAGTTGTCAATTATTAGGATATTTATCACATTGGTTTTTTCAGTGTTTGGACCAATTATATACCAGATGTTCTATCCTATATATCATAGAGATCAACTAATTGTATCAAAAACCGTGTACTGTAATGGTTGCCCCTTTACAAAGTGGTGAGGAAATATAGCTTTGTGTAGAATCACCTATAGCGGTCCCGGTTCCTTTAAAGAGATTGTAAAGTCTCTTATTTTTTGTACATGTTATACTTACCTCCTCTGTACAGTTAGAGTTAGTGTTGCTGAGCAGCCTGGATCCTCCTCTGCTCGGGTCCCTCGTTGCTGTTCTTGGCCCCTCCCTCTCATCGAGTGCCCCCACATCAAGCAGCTTGCTTGCTGTGGGGGCCATTCAGACATGTTAGGCCCGACCATATAGATAAAAGTGGCCAAAGGCACATATGCAAGTGGATTGCCTCATATACCTAGCACGCCAAAAAGGTCTCGGCTGTTATGGGCTTATAAGTTTAAAGAAATTTGGCTCCATAATCCAAAATGTAGGAAAAGACATGAAGGACTTAGTGCTCACATT
This sequence comes from Pelophylax lessonae, assembly GCF_965119305.1. Classification (NCBI taxonomy): domain Eukaryota; kingdom Metazoa; phylum Chordata; class Amphibia; order Anura; family Ranidae; genus Pelophylax; species Pelophylax lessonae. Next base: position 116,192,636 of record NC_138771.1, read on the forward strand.
CAAAGCCAGTCCCTTTTTTTTTTTTATCCAAGTCCTTTGTGTCTTTTCCTACATTTTGGAGCCAAATTTCTTTAAACTTACAAGCCCATAACAGCTGAGACCTTTTTGGTGCGCTGGTATATGAGGCAATCCACTTGCATATGTGCCTTTGGCCACTTTTTATCTATACGGTTGGGCCTAACACCCCCTCTGCGGGAGACCCATCAGGTGGGATCAATTTGCTGCTTGAACGTGCTGAGCATGTGGAACTAAGCCCGCAATTTTATCCTCTGCTTCACAGTTTGTTGGAGACTCCATGCTTCAGTAAACCATGGAATATAGGTCTTCATTTCCCTGAGGAAGCTTTTATGGCGAAACCGATCGGAAATTGATGTACAAATATAACTGTATTTACTCGTTTACATGAACATGTTTGGATCAAATGTGAAAGCCATTTCATTGTGATTGTATCAGAAATAAAGATGATTTTTTATCAATACTTAAGGATTATCTCTTAATACTTATGTTCTGAGTACCGTTAAAGTGCCACATTCCCAATTCCCCTCCTTTCTATTATAGATTATAGGGATGTTGGTACTCATATATATTTTTTCTTTAGCTCCACCCACTATTTCCTGAAGGTCAGAAAACAGGCAAAGGATTGCTCCAGGCAACAGTCCAGGCTGTGTACAGGTAGCAGGCAGAGGCAACAGTGTACTGGTGTAGCAGTGATCAAGAACTCCGTTTGCTGCACTAGTCTGGTGACACTAGCATGTCAGCAATCAGGAACATTCTTAAAACCACCATTTACTTCTGAGAGAAATACATTGGTGGAGACCACACAAAAATTACTGCAGGATTCTGGTCACAGGCACAAAATAACGTAGGACGAAATATCTTTAAAGTTAGGGAAAAACATTTATTTCTCTTTTGTAAATGCAAAACTTTGGCTTTAGGTCAACTTTCAACTAGCTTATTCAACACAACGGAAATCCAATAATTGTTCATAATTTTTAAGGCCATCATGACCAGTTTATTTTACCTCTTACTTTGTCATTTCCTAATGTAGGCCTAGCACAAGATATGTTTTTCCTGTGAAGTCCTTTCATGCCAAATGATGTGTCTAACACCTTTCACAGAGACCAAGTACTCTTCCTGACGATGTCTTTATTTTTCTCTCCAGAAGAATGCAGCCATCTTTGTACAGGTGTCAAGTGTCAGCATCCATATCCTGGATAAGGATACTGTGTCAAAGAGGACAGGCATGCAAATCCTTGTGTCTGGGCAAGTCTGCGTCAGACAATAATGAACACAGCTAAGATGAACCTCCTTCTGCAAAATTTCACCTTTTGACCTAGTCATTGGGGGAAAAAAAAGGAGGAAAGTCTTGCCCTCCTCTACAAAAGACTGATGACATTATCTCAGAATAAGCAAATATTGCTTTCTTACTGATAAAGGCACATTTTTTTAACAAAATATATATAGATCATTGCTGCTCATATACTGTGCCATCTAAGAATTTATAAATAGGTAATGAAAGGCTTCCAAATTAAGTCCCAATTTAAGCACAATTTAAACAAAAATTATACAGACCACCAAGATCGAAACTTCCATCTGCACATCTAAAAGTGCTGAAAATTTCAAATGCAGATCTACAACCTGTGCTGAACTTGATCCAAACAGGGTTATTAGACAAGGATTTACATGCCTATGAAACAACAGTTGGAAAAATAAGAGGTTTTAAAATAAGCCTACAGTCTTCAAAGAATCCCCAGCTTCCCTGGAGCATTTAAACGTTACAAATCTTGCAGGTGGTTAATAGGTGATGATATCCGATAGTAAAAAAGCAGACAACTCCACAGGTCCCAGTAGAAGTGAAGAGAATGGTAACAAAGTTGTAGGTTCCCCTCCAGCAGTGAAGTGCCGTTTAATTCAGAGGGTATGCAAATTGCACAACAGTGGAGGGATTAATTAAAACGGCTCTGCATGTCTCTTTAGCAATAAAAGGAGTTCATTACCAGAGCTCTGTGGGTCTCTTCAGCAATGAAGAGTTTAACACAGACTGCTTCAGTATTCTTCGGAAGATGAAATGTATTATTATTAACAATGCAACAACAGCGGGTACTTAACCACTGACAAGAGTATGCCTAGGTATGATGATAAAAAAAAAAAAAAAAAAAGTTAAAAACACACAACTTCACGAAAAAATGTATCTGAAAGAACTAAAAAAGGAGGGGGGATTGTCAGTTTTAAATTCACAGAATTTTATAGGTTTATGTTTCTAAACACTGGTGGACCCCAACATAAAAAAACTTCAGATAACTGTTGGATTGTGTCAACTTGTAACTTCCATTGCTATACCACATCACACTATACTTTAGATATCTGACTTTTTGCTAAAAAATACAGAGAAATGATTCCTCCTGTTCCCTCTATATCAGTGGTCCTCAACTCCGGTCCTCAGGGCCCACTAACAGGCCAGATTTTAAGTATTACCTTGGGGAGATGCAGACTAGAGTACTGCAATCACTGAGCAGCAAATTATATCACCTGGGATGTATTTCAGTTATCTTGCAAATCTGGCCTGTTAGTGGGCCCTGTAGGCCGGGGTTGAGGACCACTGCTCTATATCATTACTTTACTTACCCTAATGTGAAGGCCAGTTATAGGTGGGGTCAGGGGCCATTTTGTTAGCGTTAAAAACTGCCAGGTGTTCTAATCCCTCCCCACTATCCAAAACTAAGATTTTTTTTTCCCCTTTAGTTATAATTTAAGTAAGGCTCCTTTCAGACGGCCGCTCCGCTGCTTAAGTCCGCTGCGGGACTTTTTTTTTTTTTTTCCACGGAGCGGATGACATTTCTGTCATCCGCTCCGTGTGCCCGCATATCATCCCATCCGTTTGCGGATGATATGCGGACATAATGTAAGTATATGGCACTGCGGATGTCAGCGGATGACACCGCTGACATCCGATTTTCCTTCCTTTCCAATTTTTACTCGGATGGAAAAATGGGGTTCTGTTCCATTCGTAAAAACGGAACAGAACTGAAAGGAGGAAAATCGGATGTCAGCGGATGGTATTCCGCTGACATCCGCAGTGCCATTCACTTACATTGATGTCCGCAAATCATCCGCAAAAAAATAGGATGATTTGCGGACACACGGAGCAACCGTGTGAAAGGACCCTAAACCACCGCCTCTTTAGGCAGGTAGGAGTGGTTGCAGATTAAATATTTAGAGTTCTTTTTCTATAGGATATAACCTAATCTAGCCAAGAATTTTGGAGGCATTCATACATTTTAAAGGATTTTTAGGATTTTTAGGATTTGGCTAATCTTTGTGCAAAGCACAGTTAACTTACATGTGCAAAGGTAAGGTCTTTTTAGACTCTGCCAGCCATTTAAGCTTTGATAGCCAAAGGAGTTTAAGTTGAGGAAATTCTGGTGCTAATAGGCAATCAATACACTGCATCAATACGTGAGCATGCAGTAAAAAGCACCTAAAATGAAGCCTTAGCTTGTGCTTGCTAAAATGCAGGAGGTAAAAATTAATCTACAGGACCCTCTTCTGCTTCCACCTCACCTTTGTTAAACTCTTCCTTGAAGAGGTCAGGAGGTTCAGTTCATACATCGGAGTAGATTCAGGTAGAGAAGCAGGAGACTGCTTTTGGTTGTTGAAGACTGAAGGATCTAGACAGCCAGAGTTTCCCAAAAAAAATAAAAAATTCTGACACATTTGCAGATCTAGGCCAGCTGTCACCTGCCTGAGAGGGAGCTAAATTAGAGGAAGGAAGTGGTGTCATTGTGCATTGGCACAGGCGCACAAATATCACCCTAAACAGAGCCACCTGTAGCAAGAGTGCTATAAGGCCCTTTTTGTCAGCTCCTCTGTGCCTTGTCTCTGCCATTGCTAAGTGAGGGAATCTCCTGTAGGGTACCACCAAAATGGATATGAATAAGGCCCCTTTCACACTTATGCGACGCGATTTTACAGCGATTTTGAAAGCAATGGCTATGGCTATGGCTCAAAACGCAATCAAATCGTGGCAAAGTAGTGCAGGAACTACTTTGCAGTCTGTGCGACTTCAAAACGCACCGATATGAATGGGGCTTATTGAAAATAATGGAAAATGACTTGTCATGCGATATTGCGGTCCAAAATCGCGGGACAAGTCGCACTAGTGTGAAAGGGGCCTAAGAGGTGTTAGCATTTCTGGAAGAGGAGCCACATTAAAAACGCAGACACTGACCAATGTCCTGTGGCTGTGTCTGAACAGCTGGCAGCCAGGAAACCAGCAAAATGTGCCTTTCACACTCTCTGTGAAAATGGCGGGCAGAACTAGGTCAGCTAAAATTCATAGTGCAGCTACGTCACCACTCCAACAGCAATGTGTGGAAAAACATTTAAAAAAAAAAGGTAAACATTATGTTACCCACCACCAGTGCAGTAGAGAAATGTAAGGGGGGGGGGGGGGGGGAGGTGGAGGAGAGGTTTGCCCAACATTCTAAAAGGTGAATGCGGATGGTTCTTAAGATCTACTTCCAGGGTGACCAATATGCTAGCTGGTAGTGAGCCGGGAGGCAAAAAAAAAAAAAAACCGTGAACAAAAAAATAATGGTTTAGAAAACTTCTCTCTAGAAGAGGTCCATCATCTAAGGGCACTAGCAAAAACAGAATCCCTTGGAGTGATTTTGGTTATTTGGGAGAGCATTTGGTGTGTTCCCAGCAAAAAACTTTTGCCAGTGTCCATTCACCTTAAAAGGGAATGTAAAAGACAGAAGATGTTTTATCCTAATGTATTCTATGCATTAAGATAAAAAAAAAAAAAAAAAAAAACTTCTGTGTTTAGCAGCCCCCTTCAGCCCCTCTAATACTTACCTGAGCCCATCTTTATCCAGCGATGTTGCCCAGGGCTCCTCTCATAAGCTGAGGCAGCAGCACAGCGTGATTGGCTCCCGCTGCTCCCTCCAAATCAGTCAGCGAATCAGGAAAAAGGGGGTGTTGCCAGGTTGCGATTCCGTGTCAGAATGGACACAGGGAGCTGTGACTCAGCTGCCATCATAAGTGGCTTGCTGTGGGGGCACTCAACAGGAGGGAGGGGCCAGGAGCACAAAAGTGGAACACGAGAAGAGAAGGAGCTGGGGCCCTCTGTGCAAAACCAATGGCACAAAGCAGGTAAGTAGAACATGTTTATAAAAAAAAACCCCACTACACACAACTTTTCAATCACTTTAAATGCTAGCCATACACTATATTAAAAATAGTTCAAACTTATTTTCGAAAAACGAGCACTCGGCCGTCAGAGCAAGCGATCGTGCCATCATGTAATGACCAACAAATTGTTCAATGGACATAAATGAATCAGTTTTTTTGTTCATTTTTTCACATATACCTAGTGCACACAGTTTGGACGAGAAACACATTAACCTTTCAATTTATTGATCGGCAGAAAATTTCCAAACTTGTCCTTTGTTCAAAAACGTCGCAACTGATTACCGATTCATGCCCAATAACTGGCCGGAAAAAAAAAAAAAAAAAAACTGTCCAAATGAACGAATTTCGGCTGATTTTTTGGTGTTGTGTATGGCCTGCATTAGTTAACTACATAACCCCAGCTCCAAGACTGTCTGTCCTATACAAATAAGATAGGTTGTTTACACTATCAAAAAAAACATTTCCTGAGTGCAAAAACGCAGTAGTGCCAATGTGCATGAGGTCTAAAATTTTACCAAGATTGTTCTACTTGGTATTTTCAGGTTAGGAAGTATAAAGCATTTTTTACATGGTAATCGAGGTCACTGCTAGCATATCCAACCTTGAGTCTCACCAGATCAGTCCATCTCAGTTAGCCTTAGCCCTTACTAACATAACTAGCTCTTGTATTGTCAACATTGTTGTAAAAATTTAAATTTAACACATTTCCATATATTCTTGGTAACTGTGACATGTCAAAAATGTCACTAAACAAAGAATGTACTGAATAAAAAGTGTTACTTTCATACAAGACAGAAGTCACTGAAAAATCACCCATAGTGGAAAAGGGCTTCCCGATCCCTGGTTTTCTGCTAGTTATACACGGCCACTGGAAGAATCTTCACTTCCCTTGCATCGAAACAAGAATTCGGAGAATGCCTTCCAACACTATAAACTACATTTAAAATATTTTGTGCTTATTTTTGCAGAACAGTAAGGTCATCTTGTCCCAGCCATCACATGACAATAAGAATGACGATTGTGTGTGAGCAACACATGACTGGAATACCCTAGAGTTTCGGTAGTTAGTTATTTTTAGAAGTATATGTAAATCCTTACAATTAACTTTTTACTTTGGTACCTTTGTCTGTTAAGTGTAAAAGCATTTTGTGATGTGTGTTCAATAAGTGCAAAAAAATGGATTTTTGACTTGCCATAAAATCCTTTTCTCTGAAGTTCATTGACAGACGCAGCTTCATATCTTCTTAGCCATTTGGTTATGCTCCTCTCATCAGGAATAGGACAAGCAAGCAGTGTTAAGAAGACAATAACCCCATTTTACTTGTAATGAGAAGAGAAAAGAATTTTTTGGTAAGTCAAAAATCCAGTTTTCTCCATCATTCATTGACAGACGCAGCTTCATATCTTCTTAGCCATTGGGGCATCCCAAAGCAGTATTGTCATGAGCGGTGGGGAAATAAAAAAGCAAAAAGAAGAACGTAATTCCCCAAAGGCTTAAACGTAGCCAACCAGGTAACATGTTGCTCAACCAGGAACAATTGGAGCGCACCTAAAAACACACGCCCTCAAAAGAAAAAAAAAAAAAAAAGTTAATTTTACACAGCAGCTTGCAAAACCTTGCGGCCAAAAGAGGCATCCGAAGATGCCAACACATCTACCTTGTAGAATTATGTAAATGTGTGCACCGACGACCAAGTTGCCGCCTTGCAAACTTGCATCACTGACGCCTGATGGCAAAAAGCCCAAGAGGCACTCAGCGCTCTAGTAGAATGCGCCTTCACAGGGAAAGGAGGAACCTGACTCTTCAGTGACTACTGTATGGGGGGGTAGGTAAGGGGAGGGGGCCTAGCATACCCAAGAGGCCAGAGGAACTAAGGGGGTCTGACTATTCCATGGAGGGGGCCCACATCCACCCTGGGACCGCCAGAGAATTGGGGGGGGGGGGGGACACTTCCTAACCATACCACAGAATCAGGTGGGTGTCACTTCAAACAAACAGACCACCTCCTACCTGGGATGGGGGTGCTGCTAGCCAAGGGGTACGCTGCGACTCAAGGCATTCCAGGTCATTTGTGTCCCAGCGAGGCAGTCCACTTGAGGGGGGCTCATCCCCATCCATCAGGGTCTGTCGTAGCGAGGCCTAATGCTGGACTATAATCTGGTCATGCTCACTGGCCAGGCTGGGAGACCTTAAGGATCTAGAATATCCAGTCCGAAACCCAGCCAGCTGTTGCTTGTAGTTCTCCAGGAACTCTAATTAAAGTACAAAAAAGGTTCCCAAAAAAAATAACAGCTAAGACCGAAGTCCCAGCAGGCAAATGGGTCCTACTCGTAAACTAGGCAGAAACAAACTAAGGGCTTTAGCAGAGTGTGTGGGGTGATGCCTACAGGGACAGCCCCATAGGCGTGGTGAAAGCATTTTCCTACCTAGTGTTTTATTCCTGATGGGAGGAGCATAACCCAATGGCTAAGAAGATATGAAGCTGCATCTGTCAATGAACGATAGAGAAAATATCTGTTGACGTCAAATTCAGAGCAGTTCTCTGCCTCATGCACACTTTTGGAGATCTCAAGGAGTCTAATAGGTGTCCCTAGTTAGCATTTCGGACTACAGAAAAATTAGTGTCTATGTTGTAATAGGAGTCGAGTAGGAGGGTTTGAGTAGTTTAGCAAAAACAAACAACTAGGCAATGCTGACACCACTAGTCAACAAAAATACTATGTGTTTTGTCACGTCACAATAGGAAATGATAAGCTGTGTATTTGTTAGATTAACAGGTATTTTACTGTACTTGCAGGATCTTTCATGAAATAAAAGTATGTATCCAATAAGTAGGTACTGTTTATATCCTGAAACAGGATATATTGACTGTTTCAATACTTTGACAGTCAATGCATGCACACAAATCCATATCTTCCGCCTTGTTCTGGGATAGTGACAAAAGTATTGAAGCCAGGTTAGTGGACATCTAGGCAACCAACATTTGCAGAATAAGGAATCGTAAACTGAAGCCTTAGTGTTTCTCCTAGGATATTTTCTTTGAGAAACCATTGTGGGCCACCATGTTATGAATCTTTATAGACATTTCAATTGATTATATGTCCCTATCCATGCCTGAGTTGGGTAAAATTAGTGCAGCCATTGAGAAGGTTACTGATAAAATCTATGGAGCCATCTTTATAAAAACACAAAGGGCCATTCGTACCATGAAAAGGGTGTGAAGCAAGATTCTCCAAAAGGTAGGCCAAACTGTTTTTATGTCAGAATAATACTGTAAACAATGAATTGTGGGGTACTAATTCTCCACTCCACATTGAATTGAAAAATCAGGCTTGGATGGAGTTGCTCCTCAGTTGATAAATCAAACTTATTTCGGGTAGCTTTTACAGTGCTGCATTGACAAATTTAGATGAAATAATCACCTAATCACATGTGCCAATCAAATACGTGATTCGGATAATAACAATCATCTTTTAGTTCTCTAAATTTTATTTTTTAACGCAAAAAAAGGAGTGAATTTTGAGCAGCCAGTTATTCATGCCCTTTATTTTAAAAGCGCTACACAAGTACATGGACAGGAACCATCTAAAAAAATATATATTTTTTTTTTTTTATAAAAAAGGGGGGGGGAGGGGGGAGGGAGGAAGAGGAATTTAAAAAGCAATCACCGGAGGCCTGCTGGAAATGATAGCTCACCAACCTAGTGTGAGCATAAAACCAGCATTTGTATTCGGTTTTCTGAAAAGCCATTTTGGAGTTTGAGCAGCTTAATCTCCAGGCCACGGACACCAGACTGGGAAGATCTTCGTGGGGACTTTTGAGGTCTATAATATCTGAAAGTAGGAAAACCAGTCAACAGTAACCTTTTGTCATGCTGCTTCTAACCACAAATGTATAGAATACAGATCTTTTGACACATTTCCTATACTTGCGGTGCACATCAGCTTTAAATAACTGATCTATATTTAAAATAAACAGAAAATAACTACTATAAGAAATAAACATACAAACAGTTCTAAGACACACATGTAATTGCATACAATTACAGTGAAACTACTTTTTGTTGGTGAATTCGGTACACAAGAATGGAATACAACACCCCCGAATTGTCAGAGATGAAAAAAAAAAAAAAAGTGTTGTGTTTAGATTTGCTTCTACGCGTGCTCCTATTGAACGGTTTGTAGAAGCATCAGGAAGCCCAGATGCTGATGGTTTCAGCTCCTGGGCTTAGTGCTGGATGCCAGCTGTCATAGACAGTCAGCAGTCCTGGCTCGGATGTGGGTGGGGACCACAGGAGCTACCAAGACCGGCTACCATTTTAAAATGGCACTGGGGTGAATAGCTGCTAGAACAGCAATTTAAAAAACTGCGTTAAAATACTCAAGTGGTTATGAAAAAAAAATATGCAGTTTGCTAAGAGTGTGAAGAGTTTAAATTCCTAAAAAAACAAAAAAAAAAAACAAAAAAAAAAAAAAAAAAAAAAAGGATTTACTAATTCTTCCCATCTGAATTCAATTGAATCTTGGGTGAAAGACCGTTTTGAATCTTTTTAAAAAAAATACATTTATAAATAAACCCCCATGAGTACAGCCCCATTACGTCAATAGGGAGTTATTATTATTATTATTATTATTATTATGGATTTCTATAGTGCCAGCAGTTTACGCAGCACTTTAAAATATTAGAGGGAGACAGTACATATACAATACAATAAAATACAAGAGAATTAAGAGGGCCCTGCTCAGGAGAGCTTACAATCTAATGGGGAGGGGCAGGTGTTACAAGAGGTTGTAAGAGTAGGGAATAAGCTGATAGCAGATTAGTTGGCGGTGTGATAGGCTTCCCTGAAGAGATGAGTTTTCAGGGATCGCCTGAAAGCAGCTAGAGTAGGAGATAGCCGTACAGGTTAAGGTAGAGCGTTCCAGAGGATGGGAGAGGCCCTGGCGAAATCCTGGAGACGAGCATGAGAGGAGGAGACAAGGGAGCTTGAGAGTAGGTGGTCTTGAGAGGAGCGGAGAGGACAGTTTAGGTGATATTTGGAGACAAGATTGGTGATGTAGCTCGGGGCAGAGTTGTGAATGGCTTTGTATGTTGTGGTCAGTATTTTGAATCTAATTAGCTGGGCAATCGGGAGCCAGTGGAGGGATTGGCAGAGAGGGGAGGCAGACGCTGAGCGGTTGGTAAGGTGGATAAGCCTGGCAGCAGCGTTCATGATAGACTGAAGAGGGGATAGCCTATGAAGTGGTTGGCCTATGAAAAGGGAGTTGCAATAGTCGAGGCGAGAAATAACAAGGGAGTGAATGAGTAGCTTGGTGGTTTCAGTTGTTAAAAAGGGGCGCATTTTTAGAGATGTTGCGGAGGTGAAGTCTACAAGCTTTTGACAATGATTGGATTTGAGTTACTGCATAGGTGCGCTCACTGCTGAGGACGTAAAACATCAGAGGAGGCCAACGTCATTAGAGAGGTCTGTAAGCACCCGAGTTCCTTTTTCTTTAATAGCAGTAGTACTTATCCAGGTCAAACCAGCTGAAAGTGTTTACAGAACCCCATATGTTGTAAACAATTATAGATTTTGATTAACCACATGGCTTATATCATTAAAGCTGAAGTAAATATACAAATACAAAAAAAAAAAAAGTGTTTTATCGGTCAAAGAGTTTGCATTTCTATCCATTTAGTTCAGAGATTTTACAAAGGCCCCATCCCAGGGAAGGAGACCTCATGTCACTCTGGTAGCAGTTAAGCAACACTTGTAGGTGTCAAACACCACCAGCCTTTCCCCAGACAGTAAAAGCAGAAGCAGCATAATGGTTGGCTTATCTCTCTGTCTTCTCATCAACATTTCACTTGCACTAAACCAGAAGTGACTGGCTTATTGTGCTTCTCTCTCCTCTAGTTCTATTTTCTAGGCAACTGGAAGAGGCAGGTATCAGGTCAAACTCAGGTACTTACTGGTTTTTTTTTTAAATGCAAAGGGAAACCCTATTGATGTAGTAATGAATACAGACCTGGAAGTTTGGGCTTGGCAATGGGACGTAAGGTTTTCAAAATCTTGGTTTAATAGAGAAAACCGCTCATGAAATGTCTAGCGGAAAATGCAGTTTCATACATGTACAGGGAGTAAAGGGGAACGCACATCGCAAAACTTTACTTCTAGGTATTTTGCCTTGAAGTGTATGTATATTCAAAGCGTTTTTTTTTTTTTTTGTTTTTTTTTTAATTCTAGAATTCGGAAAATTTAGAACCCCAAGATCAAGTTTTTTTTATTTTTTTCAAAAAGTAGATAAAATTTTACTCACATCTGAGCATTTTGTAGCTTGAATTTCCAAAATGCTCAACATACAAAATCCCAGGGTTTCAAGTAGGGTGTTAATTTGAAAAAAACTGGCTCCTAGATTTCAAGCAAATATTGGTCAAGCCCTTTGTTAAAAAATGGAATAGAATTCAAGAAGACCCAACCAACACCAATGCTTCGCACCCTCCTCCTAGATCCTCTGGAGATCGGAACAGGAATCCTGGCAAGCGCGACACCAAGCAACAACAAATGCTGGGTAATACCACCCAAGCCTGTATATCTCCCTTCAAGCTGTTTACCCCCTGGGAGATGCAAAAGGCTTTTTCTTCTCTCTTTGCAGAGTAAACCCCTCCCCCTATATCCAGCAGTTGAGCTGTGCCAGGTTCGCTTTTATTTTTCATACTTGTTTATCATCGTTCATTATGGCCATCTCCTATTTTTTGCCGTTCGAGTCTTTCCTCTTATTGACACCATAAAGGCACTTGTCAAATACATTTTTTTTTGTAATCTTGGTATAACTTCACCAAACCACACAAAAGAACTTGCTCTCCCGATTTCCCACGGTCTCTACAAGCTCCAGCTTAACCCACGTCTCTTGGAAGATTTTTGAGATAATATCCTACCACCCCAATGTCCCTTAAACTGCTATCCATCAATGCCTGAGGCTTAAACCACCCAGACAAGTGTTTCTCATTGTGAAAAGAAGCCACAAACTCTAAGGCTGATGTTCTGATAGTCCAAGAAACCCAATTCAAGATGTCAGCTACTCCAAAATGTGGTCACAAAGACTGCCCTTTTATTTTTTCAGCTGCTTACACACAAAAATTAAAGTTACTTACTGGTAACGTCTTTTCCAGTAGTCTTTCAGGACAGGCACTTCTGAGAGAACCTGGCTCCTCCCTTCTTAGGAAACACCGCCCCAATTTATTGGATTTAAGCCTCCCTCCAGCTGGCTGCCTCAGTTCTTTACGAGTACCTCCGGCCACTGGGGAGACACAAAGATATATCATACTAACCTCCATCCTCTGATCATCTTATATTCAGACCTTCTTCGGGTGGGTATTAGTGCTGTCCTGAAAGACTACTGGAAAAGACGTTACCAGTAAGTAACTTTAATTTTCCCTTATCGTCTTTCAGGACAGGCACTTCTGAGAGGATAAGAGAGTACTTACTTTCAGGGTGGGACTACCGCTTGCAGGACTTTTCGCCCAAAAGCCTGATCTTTAGCGGATAGCAGGTCCAGTCTATAGTGTTTGGAAAAAGTTGTGTAGCTTGACCAAGTTGCTGCCCGACAGATCTGCTCCGGGGTAGCACCAGCTCTTTCCGCCTGAGAGGCCGCCATTGCTCTTGTAGAGTGCGCCTTAATACCCATAGGGACCTCCTTACCGGAAAGCCTATAAGCATCACTGATGATTAATCTAAGCCATCTGGCTATTGAACGTCTGGACGCTTTAGTACCCTTCTTTGAACTATTAAATAAAAACAAAAAAAAAAAAAAAAGAGTCTGACTTCCTGAACTCCTTCGTGATGTTTAGGTATTGCAGAATGCATCTTCTGACATCTAAACTATGAAAACGAATTTCCTGTTCCCTCACAGGCTCTGAACAAAACGTCGGTAGCACTATCTCCTGGTCTCTATGGAACCTTGAGACTACCTTGGGTAGAAACGCTGGATCGGTTTTAAAGATAACCCGATCTGCAAAAATTTGTAAAAAAGGTGCTTTAACCGAAAGGGCCTCTAGCTCACTAACCCGCCTGGCGGTCGTGATTGCCACTAAAAAAAACTGTCTTGAGGGTTAAATTTCTCACCGAACAAGACTCCAATGGCTCAAATGGCTCTTTAATGAGAGCCTGCAAAACTAAAGACAAATCCCACATTGGAAATGGGAGATTTCCTGTTGGTCTTTGCCTATTCAGGGCTTTGAAAAAACGGATCACCCAGGGATCTTTTGCTAAAGGTATTTCGAGGAATACGCTAATGGCTGAAATTTGGCCTTTTAGGGTGCTGATGGCTAACCCTTTGTTAGCCCCCTCTTGTAGGAACTCTAGTACTGATACTGTACTTCCTGTGTCTAAAGAGCTTGCTTTGCACCAGTTTCTAAAAAACTTCCAAGTTTTTAGGTAGATGCTCTGTGTCTCTTTCTTCCTGCTTCCTAGCAGAGTCTGCACCAGTTGGCCCGAGAAACCCTTGCTCTTTAACAGTTCTTCTTCAGTAGCCAAGCTGCAAGGTTCCAATGTTGTGTCTGAGGACAGAGTACTGGGCCCTGGGAGAGGAGATCTTCTCTCACTGGTAGCAACCAGGGGGGCTCTACCGCTAAGTGATTTAGGGTCGAGAACCACGGTCTCCTCGGCCAATGTGGTGCTATAAGTATTAGCGTCGTACTTTCCTCCTGAAACTTCCTCAAGACCGCTGGTATTAGCACTGGTGGGGGGAAGGCATAGGATTTGGGGAACACCCAGGGTTGAGCTAGAGCATCCACCCCTAGAGCTCCGTCCCATCTGCTCAAGGAAAAATATTGAGGTGTCTTTGTGTTCTGACGTGAGGCAAACAGGTCGATGTTTGGCATTCCCCATCTCTGGGAAATTCCATTGAACACCTCCTGATTTAACGTCCAGTCTCCTTCTCTTACCGTCTTTCTGCTGAGAAAGTCGGCTAGTTGATTTAACTCTCCCTTGAGATGAACTGCCGAAAGAGAGAGAACTTGGACCTCGGCCCATTGCAAGATCTTCTTTGCCAGACCCCATAGGAGATTGCTTCTGGTTCCCCCCTGTCGGTTTAGATATGCTACCACTGTGGCATTGTCTGACCGTACCTGAATTCGGTGTCCCTGCAAGTCCTCCTGGAAGGCTCTGAGGGCTAACTCTACCGCCCTCAATTCCCTCCAATTGGAGGATTGTTTTGCTTCCTCCAGTCCCCAGGTCCCCTGGGCTAGCTTGGATCCCAGATGGGCCCCCCAGCCTATGCCGCTTGCATCTGTGGTGATGATGGTGGAGGCTATCTGAACCCAACAGAGGCCTTGTGATAGATTTTCGGCTTTTCTCCACCACCACAGAGATCTTTTCACTGCGGTTGGGATCTGTATGAAGGTATCCAGGGAATCCTGGCTGCGGTCCCAAGCTTCCAGGATGAATAGTTGCAGGGGACGAAAGTGCAGGCCTGCCCACTGAACTGCTGGGATGGCTGCTGTTAGTAACCCCAGTATAGACATGGATTGTCTGACTGAGATCGCTTGGTTTGCTTGCAACTGTCCTACTGCCTTGTTTATTTTCTGCTTTTTGTCCGGGGGTAAGAAGATTTTTTGGACCCTGGAGTCTATCTCGTACCCCAAGAACAATATCTTGGACGGTGTCTCCCCGCTGGAGGAAACACCAGAACTGAGGCAGCCAGCTGGAGGGAGGCTTAAATCCAATAAATTGGGGCGGTGTTTCCCAAGAAGGGAGGAGCCAGGTTCTCTCAGAAGTGCCTGTCCTGAAAGACGATAAGGGAAAATTATATTTATTTTTATAATATATATATATATATATATATATATATATATATATATATATATATATATATATATATATATATATATATATATATATATATATATATACACACACACACACACACACACACACACACACATATACATATATACACACACACACACACACACACACACACACATATATATATACATACACATATATACATATATACACACACACACACACACACACACACGGTTAAATTCCAAAACACACTGAAAGAACTTCAGGAACTTGGAGCGCTTAAGTCCCATCCTGACTCATGTAGAGCCTCTACACTTGCTAAGCTCTGTCTAGAGCTCTGTTCCCTCCTACAAGACAACCGTGACTTTATGATCCGCCACCTTAGACTGCAGTACTACTCTTTACATAAAGCAGGGAAGCTTTTAGCTTCATGCCTTTAGTCCCGCTGAATTAAAGCAAAGATCCCCTATCTTTACCATCCCTCTTCAAAAACGAATCAATCCCCAGCATATAGCGGATGCGTTCACAGATGATTATGGATCGCTTTATAATCTTCTAAAAAAAAAAAAAAAAAAAAAAAATATGATCCCTCAACCCCCCCAGCCCTCAGTGAATGCAATTTCATCCTTTCTGGATAAACTAAATCTCCCCTCTTTATCCTCTTCTGAACTAACTGAACCGACCGTTCTCTATTCCAGATACAAAAAGTAAATAAAAACAATGCCATGCAGTAAATCTCCTGGCCCCGACGAGTAGATCAACGAATATTACCACACATTCTCCACCATTCTGATTGGAAAAAAGCCAACGTGGTACCAATATTTAAAAAGGGGCCGAGATATATCCCGGGTAACTATAGGCCGGTCAGCCTAACATCTGTAGTCTGCAAAATTTTGGAGGGGATGATAAGGGACCACATACAAGACTTTAGTAATGAAAACGGTATTATAAGTAGTAATCAGCATGGATTCATGAAAAATCGTTCATGCCAAACCAATCTATTAACCTTCTACGATGAAGTGAGCTGCCACTTAGATAAAGGTAAGCCTGTGGATGTGGTGTATCTGGACTTTGCAAAGGCCTTTGACACCGTTCCCCACAAACGCTTACTGTACAAACTAAGGAAGGTAGGTATGGACCATAAGGTGAGTACCTGGATAGAGAACTGGCTCCAGGGGAGAGTACAGAGGGTGGTGATTAATGGGGAGTACTCGGATTGGGCGGGTGTGGAAAGTGGGGTCCCCCAGGGTTCTGTCCTGGGACCAATCCTGTTTAATTTATTCATAAATGATCTAGAGGAGGGGATATCTAGTACAATCTCAGTATTTGCAGATGATACTAAATTAGGCATGCCAATATCTTCTATGCAGGATGTGGAAATCTTGCAAGCAGACCTGAACAAAATAACGGGGTGGGCAACTACATGGCAGATGAGATTTAATGTAGAAAAATGTAAAGTAATGCACTTGGGGGCCAGAAACCAGAAAGCAAGCTACTCACTAGGGGGGGAACCTCTGGGTGAGTCTAGGATGGAAAGGGACCTGGGGGTACTGGTAGACAACAGGCTTGGAAGTGGCATGCAATGCCAAGCCGCTGCAAGCAAAGCCAACAGAATACTGGGTTGTATAAAAAAGGGGATTCACTCCAGAAATAAAGAGATTATTCTTCCACTCTACAAGACTCTGGTCCGGCCACATCTGGAGTATGCTGTCCAGTTCTGGGCACCGGTCCTCAGGAAGGATGTGCTGGAACTGGAGAAAGTCCAGAGAAGGGCAACAAAAATAATTAGGGGAATGGAGGACATCGGCTATGAGGAAAGACTACAAGCACTGAACCTATTCTCTCTGGAGAAGAGACGCTTGAGGGGGGATATGATATCAATGTACAAATACTGTACTGGCGACCCTAGCATAAGGAACAAACTATTTAGAGTAAGGGAATACAATAAGACACGTGGCCACTCACTAAAACTAGAGGAAAGGCGGTTTAACCTTAAAGTGCGTAAGGGGTTCTTCACTGTAAGAGCGGTAAGGATGTGGAATTCTCTTCCGCAAGCAGTCGTATCAGCGGGGAGCATTGATAGTTTCAAAAAACTATTGGATGGACACCTTAAAGACCACAACATACAGGGGTATACAATGTACGGTTAAAAGCAAACACACACACATAGGTTGAACTGGATGGACTTGTGTCTTTTTTCAGCCTCACTAACTATGTAACTATGTAACTATGTAATTCTAAGCCCCTATCTAGCCACACTGTTTAATGCTGCCATGCACAAGTCGACCTTTCCCAAGGAGATGTTGAGAGCACACAGTCACACTTCCAAAGCCAGGCAAGAATCCCGACTGCCCAGCAAACTCCAGACCTATATCTGTGCTCAACATACAGACATTATGCTATACACCAAAAAGCTTAGCATATAGACTGAAAGTAGTACTACCACATTTGATAAAACTGGACCAAATAGGCTTTGTTCAGAGTATGCAAACCTCCGATGCCACCAGGCGAGTACTCAATGTTGTTCATTATGCAGAACACTCCCGGATACCTTCTCTGCTACTTTCCATAGATGCAGAGAAGGTGTTCGATCAAGCTCATTGGGGGGTATAGGTCTTGTTTACTAATTCAATTTGGATTTCAGGGATTGATTCTATCTGCTATACTGGCGTTATACTTGTCTCCCTCGGCACAGGTGTACACTGCAGGCTAAGGCTCCATGTACACGGGACGCTGGAAATGAGCAGTTGGGCGTTTTTTTCAGAAGTCCCTGAACGCAGCTCCATGTTATCTTATCTGTCCATGTACACATGGTCGTTTACAGTCATTTGCAGGCAGTTGCGTTCAGGGACTTTTTTTAGAACGCAATTATATTGCGTTCGAACATGTGTTTCCCGACGTTTCAAACGCAGAAACGCGGCCGAACGTGACTAAACGTGATGAACCTACGTTCAGCCACGTTATACGTTTTTTTTCTTCCATTCAAAATCAATGGTTCCCTATGGGAGCCTATTGATTTGAATGGAAGTCGCACCGCAAGTCGGATCCGACTTGCGGCGCGACCTGCACTGTGAGAATCTTGAGGGGGAACTTCACACCAAAAATGGGAAAAAACGGCGTGGGGTCCCCCCCAAAATCCATACCAGACCCTTATCCGAGCATGCAGCCCGGCAGGCCAGGAAAGGGGAGGGGACGAGCGAGTGGCCCCACCCCCCCTGGACCACACCAGGCCACATGCCCTCAACATGGGGGGGGGGGTGTTGGTGCTTTGGAGCAGGGGGAGCTCTGCACCCCCCACCTCAAAGCACCTTGCCCCCATGTTGATGAGGACAAGGGCCTCATCCCCACAACCCTGGCCGGTGGTTGTGGGGGTCTGCGGGCAGGGGGCTCATCGGAATCTAGAAGCCCCCTTTAACAAGGGGCCCCCCAGATCCCGGACCCCCTCCCTATGTGAATGGGTATGGGGTACACTGTACCCCTACTCATTCACCACATAAAAGGCGTATGGAAATGACAGGAGACGTTTTGGAAAGTTTTATTAAAAATCTTCATCCGGCTCTTCTTGTCTTCTCCTCTCCGGGGTCTTCTCCTCTCCGGGGTCTTCTGCTCTTTTGCTGTCCCCTCTCCGGGGTCTTCTGCTCTTTTGCTGTCCCCTCTTCTGCTGTCCTCTCTTTTCTTCTCTACTCCGGGGTCTTCTGCTCTTTTGCTGTCCCTCTTCTGCTGTCCCTCTTCTGCTGTCCCTCTTCTGCTGTCCCTCTCTTTTCTTCTCCTCTCTGGGGTCTTCTCTCCAGGGTCTTCTGCTCTTTTGCTGTCGGCTCTTCTTCCTCCGGTCCTCCTCCTCCGATGACGTCATCTGTGACGTGAGGGGGCAGGGCCTCCCGATGACGTCATCGTGGCCATGCCCTAATGGCTATAACAAGCTGCAGAGACCGGAGATCTTCATAATCAAGGAGACGTCGGAGGAGGACCGGAGGAAGAAGAGCCGACAGCCGACAGCAAAAGAGCAGAAGACCCTGGAGAGGAGAAGACCTCGGAGAGGAGAAGAAAAGAAGAGAGGACAGCAGAAGAGGGACAGCAGAAGAGCAGAAGACCCCGGAGTAGAGAAGAAAAGAAGAGAGGACAGCAGAAGAGGGGACAGCAAATGAGCAGAAGACCCCGGAGAGGAGAAGACCCCGGAGAGGAGAAGACAAGTAGAGCCGGATGAAGATTTTTAATAAAACTTTCCAAAACGTCTCCTGTCGTTATTTCCATACACTGCCTTTTATGTGGTGAATGAGTAGGGGTACAGTGTACCCCATACCCATTCACATAGGGAGGGGGTCCGGGATCTGGGGGGCCCCTTGTTAAAGGGGGCTTCTAGATTCCGATGAGCCCCCTGCCCGCAGACCCCCACAACCACCGGCCAGGGTTGTGGGGATGAGGCCCTTGTCCTCATCAACATGGGGGCAAGGTGCTTTGAGGTGGGGGGTGCAGAGCTCCCCCTGCCCCAAAGCACCAACACCCCCCCCCCCATGTTGAGGGCATGTGGCCTGGTGTGGTCCAGGGGGGGTGGGGCCGCTCGCTCGTCCCCTCCCCTTTCCTAGCCTGCCAGGCTGCATGCTCGGATAAGGGTCCGGTATGGATTTTGGGGGGGACCCCACGCCGTTTTTTCGGCGTGGGGCTACCCTCAAATTCCATGCTGGACCCGAAGGGCCTGGTTTGGAACCTGGGGGGAACCCCACGCAGTTTTTTTCCCATTTTTGGCATGGAGTTACCCCTCAAGATTCTCACAGTGCAGGTCGCGCCGCAAGTCGGATCTGACTTGCGGTGCGACTTCCATTCAAATCAATAGGCTCCCATAGGGAACCATTGATTTTGAATGGAGGCAGAAAAACGCTGCTAAAAGCAACGTGGCCAAACGTGCAATAACGCAAATGGAAAAAGCTACTGAAAGCACGTTTAACAGCTGCTTTTTCCCGGCGTCAGAAATAGCTTTGCAGGACATTTTTTCTAACGTCCTGTGTACATGGAGCCTTACTCTCTAAACCCTTCTCTATAACGAATGGCATGAGACAGGGGTGCCCACTTTCTCTGACAATTTTCAACCCGATGATAGAAACCTTTTGGCCAGCAGTTCTTTCTCAACCTCATTCTCAAATGCATGAACTACTCACAGAATTTAGCAATCTTTCAAATTGTAAAGGTTAACCACTCCAAGTCTTTAATCATAGGCCTAAACATCCCCAAACCTACTACCTCCAAAATTAAAAAGACGTGCTGTACACATGGGCTAAAATGGGAATATCCCATCTGGGAATCAATCACCCCCACCTGTGCATCCTTAGCTGAGGCCAATTATAAACCATTAATAACTAAACTAGAAGCAGAAATGAAGAGGATAGCACAAACAGAACTAATGTGGGTAGGGAGATTTGCTGCTTACAGAATGCAGATATTCCCACAAATCCTATATCTATTCAGATCCCTTCATATACCACTAACACAGCCATACAAGAAAACCCTATCATTAATGAAAAGCTCGATTTGGCAAGGGAAACAGGCTTACTGCTCTCACCACTTCTCGATTAAGCACAGAACTGTGGGCGGTATGGGAATGGTGGACCTACAAGATTATTACACAGCAGTTCATCTACTTCGTTTATAAATTGAAAAAGGGATTAGCAAGACCTCCAATTTCTGTTCCTTACTCTTTGCTAGCCTATGAAACCACTGGAGACTTATCACAATTCCCACCAACCATTAAGGCCTCCCTCCAAGCCTGGAGAGATATTACAAACTCCTCTCAACACTATACATACAGTCAGGTCCATAAATATTGGGACATTGACACAATTCTAATCTTTTTGGCTCTATACACCACCACAATGGGTTTTAAATTAAACAAACAAGATATGCTTTAACTGCAGACTTTCAGCTTTAATTTGAGGGTATTTACATCCAAATCAGGTGAACGGTGTAGGAATTATCAGTTTCTATATGTGCCTCCCACTTTTTAAAGGGACCAAAAGTAAAAGGGACAGATTAACAAATTATAAAATTAAAACTTTCACTTTTTAAATACTTGGTTGCAAATCCTTTGCAGTCAATTACAGCCTGAAGTCTGGAACGCATAGACATCACCAGATGCTGGGTTTCAACCCTGGTGATGCTCTGCCAGGCCTCTACTGCAACTGTCTTTAGTTCCTGCTTGTTCTTGGGGCATTTTTCCTTCAATTTTTTCTTCAGCAAGTGAAATGCATGCTCAATCGGATTCAGGTTAGGTGATTAACTTGGACATTGCATAACATTCCACTTCTTTCCCTTAAAAAAAAAAAAACTTTGGTTGCTTTCGCAGTATGCTTCGGGTCATTGTCCATCTGCACTGAAGCGCCATCCAATGAGTTCTGAAGCATTTGGCTGAATATGAGCAGATAATATTGCCCGAAACACTTCAGAATTCATCCTGCTGCTTTTGTCAGCAGTCAAATCATCAATAAATACAAGAGAACCAGTTCCATTGGCAGCCATACATACCCACGCCATGACACTACCACCACCATGCTTCACTGATGAGGTGGTATGCTTTGGATCATGAGCAGTTCCTTTCCTTCTCCATACTCTTCTCTTACCATCACTCTGGTACAAGTTGATCTTGGTCTCATCTGTCCATAGGATGTTGTTTCAGAACTGTGAAGGCTTTTTTAGATGTTTGGCAAACTCTAACCTGGCCTTCCTGTTTGAGGCTCATCAATGGTTTACATCTTGTGGTGAACCCTCTGTATTCACTCTGGTGAAGTATTCTCTTGATTTTTGACTTTGAAACACATACACCTACCTCCTGGAGAGAGTGTTCTTGATCTGGCCAACTGTTATGAAGGGTGCTCTTCGCCAGGGAAAGAATTCTTCGGTCATCCACCACAGTTTTCCGTGGTCTTCCGGGTCTTTTGGTGTTGCTGTGCTCACCTGTGCATTCTCTCTTTTTAAGGATGTTCCAAACAGTTGATTTGGCCACACCTAATGTTTTTGATATCTCTCTGATGGGTTTGTTTTTTCAGCCCAATAATGGCTTGCTTCACTGATCGTGACAGCTCTTTGGATCTCATATTGAGAGTTGACAGCAACAGATTTCAAATGCAAATAGTACACTTGAAATGAACTCTGGACATTTTATCTGCTCCTTGTAAATGGGATAATGAGGGAAAAACACACCTGGCCATGGAACAGCTCAGCAGCCAATTGTCCTAATACTTTTGGTCCCTTAAAAAGTGGGAGGCACATATACAAACCATTGTAATTCCTACACCTTTCACCTGATTTTGATGTAAATACCCTCAAATTAAAGCTGAAAGTCTGCAGTTAAAGCACATCTTGTTGGTTTTATTTTAAATCCATTGTGGTGGTGTATAGAGCCAAAAAGATCACAATTGTGTTAATGTCCCAATATTTATGGACCTGACTGTACCATCCTGATGTTAAAATACCAATCAACAGTTCAACACACTAGAGCATCTTATCCCAGACATCTCTCTAAACAGCTGGAACAACCACGGTCTTCACTGGGTAAAAGACCTATCCGGCGGCATACCTAAACCACCAGAAACATTGCTAGCTGAACACAGGCTCCCACGCAATATTTTTTTATTTTTTACTCTATTCGGAGTCCATAATTTCTTGCGGGCATTCCCACCACCTAATGTCTGTTTACACCCGAAAATCTGGCACTACTACACAAACCCTCAAACATCTATCAAAAGGAACATCGCTTATATATAACCTTTTAAAAGATAAATGAAATGTATCAAAACTAAGCCCATGCTCTAATGGGAGTCAGAATTCCTTCTCTGACTCCCAGTGGACTCAGGCTATCCATTTTCTCACTCTTCCACACATAGCGTGAATCATTGGGAATCATCACTAAAAATCTCACTTACATGGTATCTTACCCCTTACAGACGAGCTAAAAATGTATACCACAACCTCTCCATTATGTTGGCGCGGCTCTGGTGTATCAGGCACCCTACTGCATATTCTATGCTCATGCAATAGCATTTGGAGCTTTTGGCAGAAAGCATTCCAAATCATCTCAGAAATAGCTGGCGTTCTAACTCCTACCGACCGAGCTCTACTCAATATGGGTATCAAGAAAATTTTCAGTCCCATATCGTGACTTTGTAACAAACATCTTGCTGTCTGCCAGATTGATTATTACCAGGCACTGGAAACAGAACTTAGCCCCTAATCCGTCAGAAGTTGTCAATGATACTCAAACCCACTTTCTCTATGAAAAGTCTATAGCCCTACAACAAAAATCCTTCGGAGCCTTTGACCTTGTGTGGAAACCGTGGAGCCCCTGGTATCCTTACGACCCAGGACCTCCTATTTACGAGTATCAAACATAAATCTAACTTAAGTCATACAGTTAGCCAATTATCTTTACCGCTTCATGTTGATTTAGTTTCTCAGTGCCTTATACCTTTGTACGATACAAGTAATATATGCTTGTCCTACTTAAATGTACTGTTATTTCAACAAGTTAGACCTTATAGATCATTACTGATGTGACTTTGTCCGCTACTACGTCTTTTACTTCTATTTGTATCCTTTAAAAACCTAATAAAATTGATTGAATTAAAAAAAAAAAAAAAAAATCACTTTTGAATTTTGATGTTTGGAGTGTAATTTCATCATTATTGACCATGTGGCATGTGGATGCTTCAGAGCTACAATTAGTGTTTATTGCATGCGGTTTTTTTAATTTGGCATTATATGCATTGTAGTGGATTTATGAAAATTGGCGTCATCTTAAAATATCTCATAGCATGCTAGCTGCTTTTTATATACCATACTTTTTTGAATTTTCATTTTTTACATTTTCATTGGTCCACAAGCGTGTTTTTTTTACGGTACATTTGTTTGTGGCTTCAGCCAATAAGCGCTCTTTAGCGTGAGACCTCTTGTATTACAGAAGGTCTAACAACGCTTGATGGAAACATATGGATTAAATAGACTTATTAATCTTGATTTTATAAAATTCACAATGGTAATGTAATTTCAAAATAATTTATAAAAGGCATTGGCTAAAGTTTATTTATTCATAGCCAGTTCTTCTCTGTGTATTATGTAGGTTACCGAAGTTACATTTTACATTCTCCATTACCGGTAGTTACATTTTAAGTTTTATTTGGAGGGGGATTTGCAAACCAGCTCTAATTAGTTAGAACAGATGGCCCATGTCATAAGACACCTTAAAATATTGCTAAAAATAAAAACTTGTTGAGTCCTTCTTCCTACCCAGAATTAGCCAAATAAGAAAGAACACTTCCCTACAATGTAAAGTAGTGAGAGTGTACAGCTTTTATAACAGTATACGTTTGCTGTCCCCTCAAAATACCTCAACACACAGCCAATAATGTCTAAACCGCTGGCAACAAAAGGGAGTACACCCATAAGTGAAAATGTCCAAATTGGGCCCATTTAGCCATTCTCCATTACCGGTGTCATGTGACTCGTTAATGTTCCAAGGTCTCAGGTGTGGAGGAACAAGTGTGTTAAATTTGGTGTTATGGCTCTCACTCTCTCATACTGGTCACTGGAAGTTCAACATGGCACCTCATGAAAAAGAACTCTTAGGATCTGAAAAAATAATTGTTAGATGTCCTCGGCTATAAGAAGATTGCCAAGACCCTGAAACTGAGCTGCAGCATGGTGGCCAAGATTATACAGTGGTTTAACAGGACAGGTGCCCCTCACAACAGGCCTCGCCATGGTCAACCAAAGAAGTTTAGTGCACATGCGCAGCATCATATCCAGAGGTCGTCTTTGAAAAATAGATGTATGAGTGCTGCCAGCATTGCTGCAGAGGTTGAAGGGGTGGGGGGGGGGGGTCAGTCTGTCAGTGCTCAGACCATACGCCGCACACTGCATCAAATTGGTCTGCATGGCTGTCATCCCAGAAGGAAGCGTCTTGTAAATATGATGCACACGAAAGCCCACAAAGTTTGCTGAAGACAAGCAGACTTAAGGACATGGATTACTGGAACTGTGGCCTGATGGGACCAAGATAAACGTATTTGGTTCAGATGGTGTCAAGCATGGTGGTGGGAGTGTCCTGGTCTGGGGCTGCATGAGTGCTGCTGGCACTGGGGAGCTACAGTTCATTGAGGGAACCAAGAATGCCAACATGTACTGTGACATACTGGAGCAGAGCAAGATCCCCCTCCTTCGGAGACTGGGCGGCAGGGCAGTATTCCAACATAATGACCCCAAACACACTTCCAAGAGGACCACTGCCTTGCTAAAGAAGCTGAGGATAAAAGGTGATGGACTAGCCAAACAGGTCTCCATACCTAAACCATTTTGAGCATCTGTGGGGCATCCTCATACAGAAGGTGGAGGAGCACAAGGTCTGTAACATCCACCAGATCTGTGGTGATGTCATGGAGGAGTGGAAGAGGACTCCAGTGGCAACCTGTGAAGCTCTGGTGAACTCCATGCCCAAGAGGGTTAAGGCAGTGCTAGAAAATAATGGTGGCCACACAAAATATTGACACTTTGGGCCCAACTTGGACATTTTCACTTATGGGTGTACTCTCTTTTGTTGCCAGTGGTTTAGACATTAATGGCTGTGTGTTGATGCATTTTGAGGGGACAGCAAACCTACACTGTTATAAAGCTGTACACTCACTACTTTACATTGTAGCAAAGTGTAATTTCTTCAGTGTTAACACGTGAAAGAAAAGGTATATAATGTTTACAAAAATGTGAGGGGTGTACTCTGCAGTGGGAGATTGAAGGCACTGCTGCTTGTGACTGCAAATGTCATTAGATGTGGAGTGAGGTCTCTATGGTGTTGCCTCACTGTTTCTCTTGCTGAAGGCCCTGACAAGAAGCAAAAGCACTGCCTCTACAAAGAGGACTGTGCAGAGGCCCAGAGCAGAACAAGATTTTTTAAGTCAGTAATGGGAAAGATCAGCTGCAGGGAGACCATAGGCTATCTTGGTCAAAATCTTGATTCTCTACACCGCCCCCCCCCCGCGATCCTTAAACAGCATGGCCTTCATTCTCACAAACCTGTTCTCTGCGATGCATACTAGCACAATATGCCTCTACCTTGTAGGTCCAAAAAAAACAAAAGAGCTACAGAATATCATGACAAGGAGTTGCTTTGAAACTACATTAAGTGGTAGCTGAAGGTCAAATCTTGGAATTAGTGGCGTAGCATGGGGGGGGGGGGGGGGGGCAGCTGGTCATCTCGCTCCGAGCACAAAATGATTCCCTTGCTGTCCCAAGGGTCTGTGCTGCAGCTTGTTGCCTCCCCCAGACCCCTACACCTCCGGAGAGGCATGAAGGCATGCCTCTGAGCGGTACCCCATTACAGCCCCCCCCCCCCCAGGTTTCTTTGGTCCAGTCTGTCCCCCATGTGAAGCCTGTGAAACAGCAGAGGGGCAGTGCTCGGAGCAGATCATGACCATGGGAGAGGTGCAATGGCTGCTAGCTGACCTCCCAGCGGTGGGGATACCAAGGAGTGGCTCGATGGCAGGAACTCTTGCAATACTGCCTGCCCGGTGCTGGGGAGAGCTCTGATCAAATGGACACTGAGGCCATAAAGAAAGATAATGGATCCACCATTTACATCGTACTGTGTGTGGGAGATGTGGGGGGGGTGAGTAGTGCAGGAAATAGGTGTGTAAGGTAGGTCAGTGTAGTGGACAGGTAGGTCAGTGCAGTGGCCAGAAAGGTCAGACCTACTGTACTAGTGGAAGGGACTCAGGGAGTGCTAAAAGTCCCTAGGTTAGGGGGCGCAAATGACTTGCCTTTCCCCGGGTGCTGACAACCAACGCCCCTGGGTCTGCAGCAGAATAGGATTGCATGGTGGTTCACACCTATGAGATCCAATTCATGTCCAAACTGACAATTCGCACTGCGATAGACGAACTGATCTAGGAGGGTTGTTAACTTTGTATTGACACCCCAGCGATTTGCATATGGCAGTGTGAACTGCCTGCGATTTGAATGCGATGTGGGAACTCAAAATGGATTTGCAGGGTTCCTGCATCGCATACATGTGAAGCGGCACTGAAGGTCTCTACAACTAGCACTAGAAATTGCCCAAACAGTCAAGAAGTGAGCTCTAAGCTGGCTGTACAGGTAATATATGTAAACCTAAAAATATAAAAATTTGTCAAAAACATGCTTTTCACATTTTATTAATGAGGTGATAAAAACAAATCTCATTGCATCCTATTGCAAGTGTTATTCTACCACAGGACGCCATGCATAGCATTTGGTTTGTATTTACCTGGAGGACATTTTTATTTGGACCACACTACAAAAATCAGTTTTCACATTTCCCAAAGGAGAGACAGATGGTAAGACTTCCTCTTGATCTTCAACAGCTGAACACAATACTGGCTGTTTGGTTAGCTTTATTAGGCATTTATGTAATTCCTATTGCATCCTGCTCAATCTCAAGTTTCCTAAATGCTGATGTTCTTTTATTGCAGGATTTGTACATAAGCTGCAATTACTGCTAGCGGGTTTTATATAAAGTTTCTGTTGTTGCAATACAATTAATATTAAAACAGAATTTCTGTATTTTATCTGCGGGTGACTAACTTAAAATATGGGTTCACTTTAGAATACAAACTCACCAGCCCATCCACCCATTCCATACTAACCCCCACCCATATGCCTACTTATTAATTATAGATACCGGTATTTATATAGCGCCAACAATCTACACAGCACTTTACATATGTTTTATGCATTCACATCAGTCCTTGCCATCAAGGAGCTTACAATCTAAAAAGGTTTCTAACTCAAATTCATACATTCACATACTAGGGCCAATTTAGACAGGAGCCAATTAACCTACCAGTGTGTAATTGGATCAACATAGCTCTTTCCCACTAAATTGGCCTCGCTCAGCGTGTACAGCCTTAGTGCAGGAATCTTGTCTGATGACGCCTGAACAGTCTTTCATGGACAAGGATAGAGATTATATTATATATATATATATTTTTATTTATTATATATTATACACACAGTGTGAGGCTGCCTTTGTCAGACAGGGAGGTACCAGCATGGTGGAGTGGTGGCGAGGTTAGTACTTGTCCTTTAAATTTAAATTCCCCCCCCCCCCCCCCTCACGTCTACTAAATTATGCAACACATTTACACTGCTCTTTTTAGAGACTCTTACATTCTCCATTAATATAATGGAATACTGCCTTATTGTATGGCCTGCATTGCAGACTTCTATTTGAATGCTTAGGTTGGCCATGGACTTTAGCATTAGTTGGCTACGCAGGCCCAATCTAGCCACCTTCAGCGTAGTAAATCTAAGCAAAACAGAACACTCCATAATTTGGCAAGGTTACCAAGCAGTGCAGTACACATGTCGCAGGTACAGTTATTTTTCCAGGAAATAATTCAAAACAGGTCTTCTAACTTTTTCTTCTTCCTTCAGAGCTGACATGAGTTCTCCTGACTTTGGCTATATCAGATGACTGTCATCCCAAGTATATGGCTTGCTTTAGACTCCCAAAGTATGATTTCATACTAAGGGCCCATTAGGACTTTTGCAATGCATTAACGTGCCTCATGTGGGGAGTTATCATGCATCAAGTTAGGGGACATGAACCATTTTATTTCCACCACAGTGCAGGTGTGTTACTTTAGAGCATCAGGGTGCTGTTGGAAATTATCCATCAAGCATAATGCATGCTGTCACATTATGGCAAGTTGGCAACACACAGGTGAAAATGGTGAAGGGAATTGAAAAAAAAAAAAAATAATAATTATATTCACATAGGTGGATGCAGCATTGGTCCGTCCGATGCTGCATATGTCCCCCATGACCTCTAACACCAAGAGCGGACCTTCACCTTCAGTGAGCCAGTGATTGTCAATCACCTTTTTTCTGTGCTCACTGAAGCACCAGGCTGTGGAGGAGGCAGAAGCAGCTGGCTCAATCTCCCAGCAGCTCGCCGAGATGCCGAGACATGTGCAGGTCCAGGCATCTGGGTGGACCTTAACATAAAGTTGGACTAAATTAAGAACCTGGACCGCCTGAGTGACGTCAGCCAACTGCGGACTTTAGCCTGCTGTCAGCTGAAAATGGGTCACAGAAATGCAGACACCCACAGGAGGAGTAGGGCCAAAAAAAAAAAAAAAAAAAAAAAAAAAAAAGAGAAATCGAAAATACACACACTCTCACAAAGGAAGTACCCCACTCACATTTCTGTAAATATATTATATGTTTTCATGTAACGCCGAAGAAATTACACTTTGTTACAATGTAAAGTAGTGAGTGTACAGCTTGTATAACAGTGTAAATTTGCTGTCCCCTCAAAATAACTCAATACACAGCCATTAATGTTAAAAAAACACTGGCAACAAAAGCGAGTACATGCCTGAGTGTCCAAATTAGGCCCAATTAGCCATTTTCCCTCCCCAACGTCATGTGACTTGTTAGTGTTACAAGGTCTCAGGTCTGAATGGGGGAGCAAGCTGAACAATAGAACGATAGCCGCTCATGTGGAAGCAATTCAATTCTTAAGGTCAGGTGCACGTCCAGTCCATGGTCTGAGCAACAACAAGCATGAGAGAAGTATCGACCGCACTTTGACATGAAAGGCAATCAATGGACTTTATTGAACAAAATATTCAAATGTAACAAGCATGGACATGACAGACAAACAAATAAACAAGATGGTGAATGGGGAACAGGTGTGTTAAATTTGGTATTCTCGCTCTCACTCTCTCATACTGGTCACTGGAAGTTCAACATGGCACCTCATGGCAAAAAAACAGAGGATCTGGAAAAAAAATAATAGTTGCTCTACATAAAGATGGCCTAGGCTATAAGATGATTACCAAGACCCTGAAAGTGAGCTGCAGCACGTGGCCAAGATCATACAGCGTTTAACGGGACAGGTTCCACTCAGAACAGGTCTTGCCATGGTCGACCAAAGACGTTGAGTGCATGTGCTCAGTGTCATATCCAGAGGTTGTCTTTGGGAGATAGACGTATTAGTGCTGCCAGCATTGCTGCAGAGGTTGAAGGGGTGGGGTTCAGCCTGTCAGTGCTCAGACCATACACCGCACACTGCATCAAACTGGTCTGCATGGCTGCCATCCCAGAAGGAAGCCTCTTCTAAAGATGATGTGAGAGAAAGCATGTGAGGGGAGGAGTACAAAGACAAGTGTGTCTTGCCTACAGTCAAGCATGGTGATGGAAGTGTCATGGTCTGGGGCTGCATGAGTGCTGCCGACACTCGGGAGCTACATTTCATTGAGGGATCCATGAATGCCAACATGTACGGTGACATACTGAAGCAGAGCATGATCCCCTCCCTTTGATGCTGGGCCCCAGAACAGTATTCCAATATAACGACCCCAAACACAGCTCCAAGGCGACCACTGCCTTGCTAAAGAAGCGGAGGGTAAAAAGGTGATGGACTAGCCAAGCATGTCTCCAGACCTTAACCCTATGGGGTATCCTCAAACAGAAGGTGGAAGAGCTCAAGGTCTCGAATATCCACCAGCTCCATGATGTCATCATGGAGGAGTGGAAGAGGACTCCAGTGGCAACCTGTGAAGCTCTGGTGAACTCCATGCCCAAGAGGGTCAAGACAGTGCTGGAAAATAATGGAGGCCACACAAAATATTGACATTTTGGGCCCAATTTGGACATTTTGACTTAGGGGTGTACTCTTTTGTTGCCAACGGTTTAGACATTAATGGCTGTAAGTTGAGTTATTTTGAGGGGACAGCAAATTTATACTGTTATACAAGCTGTACACTCACTGCTTTACATTGTAACAAAAATTCATTTCTTCAGTGTTGTCACATGAAAAGATAAAATCAATTATTCACAAAAATGTGGAGGGGTGTACTCACTTTTGTGCGATACTGTGTAATAATATATATTAAAAAGTTACCCTTACCTGTGTGCCTTTGATCCTGCAATATGGAAACTAAAAGTCAACTTCTGGAATCTAACACCTGGAAGCTGTAGTAACTGGGGTTTTGGTTCAGTGGATTAGAAGATGGGGAAAACCAAGTTAACCATTTCTGGACCACAAGGATTTGCCCCCTTAATGACCAGGCCACTTTTTGCGATTCGGCACTGTATTACTTTACCGGAAAATTGTACGGTCGTACGACACTGTACCGAAATTTTTGCGCTATAAACAAAAAAGAGCGACAATTCTGAAAAAAAAAAAAAAATATGTTTCATATTCTGTTATATAACATTCCCCCCCAAAAAAAAAAAAAAAAAAAACACACACACACACACACACACACACACAATAAGGGTATTTTGATTGGTTTGCACGAAAGCTTTTACGTCTACAAACTAGGGGAAGATGTAATTTTTATTTTACTAGTAATGGTGGCGATCTGCGATTTCTAGAGGGACTGTCACATTGCGGCGGACAGATCGGACCCCTGACAATTTACACTTTGGGGGGGGGGGGGGCGCAGTGACATTACTACAGTAATCAGTGCTACAAACATGCACTGTTACTGTAATAATGACACTGGCAGGTAAAGTGTTAACCTAGGGGTGAGCAAAGGGTTCAAATGTGAGCCTAGGGGAGTGTTTTTTAATTGTGGGAGGAGGGGCTTGTGAAATAATCATAGAGACCAGTGATCCTATATATAGAAGGAGCACAGGCACTCTGATAATTTCAGAGAGAACGGTTAGCTGGGTTTACAACAGCTGACCGTCCTCTCTCAGTGGGGAGTGATTGTGGGTGCCAGGTGGCAATCGTGGCCACTGGTCCCATAGGATTGGCATCCCAGCACTACACACGCGACCGAAGTAGGGCTACGTCATTTCACGTAGCCGAGCCAGCCTGCAGCAGTAAATTTGCGGTGGGTGGTCGGCAAGTGGTTAAGATGGAACTTTATTCTCTCAATGTTTAACTATTTTTATCCTTAAAGCTGAGTTCCAGCCTCAAATACCTTTTTTAACTAAAAATACCCCTATAATACTAATCCATCGCCCGTTACAGAACCGCTATTCTCATACTTACAAGGTGTACAGTATTGGATTTTAGTCAAAATCTTACTTTTAAAAACACTGTCTGAGCGCGGCCATCTTGGATGTGGGCATCTGAAGCTGCAGTGTAATATGCTGGGTCATCCTTCCTGATTCCAGGGAGTGTTCTGGGAGTTCTTCCTGATTCCAGCCTCCTGATAGTGATGACAAACAGCTCCCAAGACGCAATGCAAAGGCGGAAGTGATGTCGGTGGCCGTGACCAGAGGGGGGAAAAGGAGGAAGTACAATCAAAAATGCCCTGAAAATAAGGTAAGGGACCTCCCAAAAAAAAAAAATTTGAAAATGCCCAAATGTTGATCAGAATAACGAGCACTCCGAGAATCACTAAAGTTGCAAAATAGACCGGAACTCCGCTTTAAGGATGACCCTTTACTGGCATTTTTTTCCTCGTCATCTGGAGAGGGGAGGAAGGGATTTCTCAGGTATGCACAACTTCCTGCATGCCTGACCTTGCGAAAGTGTACCTGTAGCTCATGTATATTGTACTGCGCAAGATTTCCTAGGGTGTCATCACAATAGGAGTAGATGGATTCCAAAGTAGTAAATGCTACAAGAGTAATCTGCCCTACTCACAATAGCAATGGCTAGTGCTAAGTCCCCGTTCACACTAAGGCGACCTGTGAGGCGACCTGGTCGCCTCACAGGTCGCCTCCCATAGGGAAGCTGCGGACCCGTTCTAATAGGAGCGACACAAGTCGCTCCGACTTAGAAAAGGGTCCTGAGCTCCTTTGGGGCGACCAGGAGGCGACCGCTATAGACTTCAATGTTATGAAGTCCGTGGCGGCCGCTCCGAGGTCGCGGCGCGCTGCTCGCACCGCGACCTCCGTGGCGTCGCCCCTATCTGAATGGGGCCTCAGGGGTGCACATCAATGGGGATTTCTCAAAATAAATAAATAAAAAGCAAAGCAAGGATGAATAGGTGCTTTGAATATTTAAAACAATTTAAAATAGCATTTTTTTTGGCTTGTGGTGCCCAGATACAGTTAAATTCCATTTTAAGTACACCAAGATAAGTGCCATTTACTCAATTCCATATTCCCCTGTTCCACTGATCCATAGGGGACATTCAGTATGCAGAACCACATTAAATGTTAGAAGTAGCTATGCAAAATGTTGGCACTAGTATGCCCTGGGGGTCTACTTAAATGCAATGCTTTAACCCACCAAGAGAAGAACGGGTTTGAAGCCTGGCAACACACAAATCAGATGATGCTTCAGCTATGAGGTGGTGTCAGATCTACAATATTTGCATAGTGTGGGGGGGGGGGGGGTCTCCCTAGACAAAAAATCAAATAGTACTAGCAGGTAAAGATCTGCACACGTATAGACAATTTCAAACTAATATATATTTTTTTTTTTTTTTTTTTTTATAGGTTTTAAACGTTACATACATAAAACACACACAAATAAACCTTGCCTAAGGCTTCTTTATTCCCATTTAGGCTTGACAATCATACCATTTTTTTTTTTTGAAGGATATGAATGTTCAGCAGTAATCTGACTGGCTGCCTGGCTACCTCCACTGCAATGCCTACAAACCAAGATGGGCATCTGCAAAAAAAAAAAAAAAAAAAAACCCACACACAACCCACACACCACAGCAATATTGCAGTGCTGGTGCAACATTTTGGATACAACCTAAAGCAATCATTGACTGATTTTACATGTTCCCTAGAGTTGTCCTTTAACTCTAGAGAGAAATAATTCATAATTTAGGGAAGCCACAGTCTGGTTTTCTTTGTTCACAGGGACACAGAACTCAGTCACCAATAGCCACCATGTTTCCGAGCTGCAGACTCACATGACGCAACAAATAATTTTTAGAAAGATTACAAATGCTATCAATGTAATGACACACACCAGGGATTGAACTTGAAGTACAGTGTTTTGATTGCCACTTTTCTGTTCTAAGTACTTGATATGATGAAGCAGTTAGTAACGGTAATAAAAATCAAGAAAATCATTATCAACCAGTCACCTGGGGACACTCACATTCAAGAAGTTTAACCATTTGTAGAAAATGCCAAATGCAGCAACCCTGACTGCAACACAAGCTGCAGAATGCAGCAACATCTTCTGCCATCATTATCATGGGACTCTTAGGTGATGCTCCTTAAAATCCCACCTGCAATGAAGCATTTGGCTGCCATTCATAATATATATGTATGATATCAATGTATAAATGTTTTGTTTTTTAGCTGTTACTTGCCAAATAGTTTGATACCATACACTAAATTACACTCCAGACTATTCGTCTTCTGCTCTGGTTTGATCCAGGGCCACCTATGGGACATCCATCTTCATCTTTTACAGGAAGAAAGTTTATTGGAAACAAGAATCTATTGCTAAATTCCAATCTATTCTAATGCTAAATTCTAATCTATTCTAAACCTATCTTAATTCTAAACCCCTGCTTTCAGAAAATATACAAAATGATTGGGGATTCTAAGCAATTTTCTTGCAAAAAGTGTAGAGTTTTCATGTATGTGAAAAGAGAAATGTCTGAATTGAACCAGTAGGCAAGTGGTTAATTCTAAACCCATTAAAATCAAATAATTTCAAATTTCCCAAAAAAAATTAAAATCAACTTTTCTATGTATAAATAATCTATTTTCTTGTGTTAGCCCTTTTTAATTCTAAAGCTAGGTTTGAATTTTGCACCAGGTTTGTATTAGCAAGACATAAGGCAATACGAAAAAATACAGTCCATTAAGAATATATAATGAGGGAGTTAAATGCACTTTGTAAAAGCATACTACTGCTAATAACCATCCATTTACAGCCTAAGACTGAGGATTATACACTATATCTCAGTGTATTCTAGCTGACACATGAATGTCATCATTCTCACATGGCCCCCCAGAGAGAGAGCGAGAGAGAAAAGATATTCACCTACTCCGATAAGTCACACATTTCATCCCCCTCCTGTACGGATCACACCACAAGCCCACCACCCCCTCCACACACATCATTTGCTACACTGTAATGTCTCAGGGGCAACATCTCCAATGATATCACAGCATCTGATAACACCCATCATCAGCACCACATGCAAATGAAGTCACTCTAGTAGAGACATTCACCATTTCATACCAAATGAATGATAAAACAAAGGCTAAAA
Organism: Pelophylax lessonae; assembly: GCF_965119305.1. Classification (NCBI taxonomy): domain Eukaryota; kingdom Metazoa; phylum Chordata; class Amphibia; order Anura; family Ranidae; genus Pelophylax; species Pelophylax lessonae. Next base: position 116,227,791 of record NC_138771.1, read on the forward strand.
CAAAGAGTAAAACTAAACCGGCAAAAGCCTTTTATTTCCCAATCTTGAGAAACGGACTTCCAATAGTGTCACATGAATGACATGAGCTATAATATACGAATCTCACAATGACACAACACAAGAGTCTAAATCAGCCTCTCTCAACAAAGGAGAACCTTTGAAAAACCTTTCCAGTCTGCTAATAATTACTATATATTTAGCTTACTTAACATTAATGTGATAGTCAGTGGGAAAAAAAAAAAAAAAAAATCTCCTTTACATATTTATACTTATTATTACATATTATACCCATTATGCCGATCCCAGTGTATCCTTCCCACTACCCATTTTATTCCCCTTCCCCCCTCATTTATACCTTTACATTTGTGGTCAGTAGAAAGAATCTCCCCTTACAGATAACTAACCTTAGACTCCAGAGATAATTTAGCTATCTGAAGGTCAGAAATTGCACAAGGAACCCCAACAGGCTCTGAAGGAGGTGCTGTAATTATAAAAGGGTGCCTCAAGGGTTCCTTGATCACTGGCTCACTTGACACAGAGGGGTTAATCTAAAAGTGCCTCATTGGGTAGCGTAAAGAAAATGCAGAAGCTATGTTCTAATATATTGATATACTATTTTGCATTAAAGATTTTCATAATAGATTTGCATCACCTCCCTACTGGTCTATCAGGGGTAGAAATTGCCACCTGCTCAAGGAACCTCTACCTAAACCTCTGGAGGAACCCGAATAGTGAAAGGACGTTCTAAATCTTCTTTTTCTACAGCTCCATAAACCTAAACATTCTAACAGAAAGAATGAAAGCGTCTCCTAAAATGAACGTACTGGGAACGAAAGGGTTGAGAATTCTATTCATCACCTTTCATCAATACTCCACCTCCTGCGATAACTCCCACTGTGTTGAATTTGATTCTAATGAATGTTAGTCTAGTATGGAGCACTCTTGAGTCTACTACATTGCATTCACGTGTCCAGACTTTTTAGAGAAAAAAAAATGTATCAGCTCTTCACTCTGCCTGTTGTAGTGTAGAAGGTTCTAAGAGCAGCCTTTCCCATCCAGGGATCCTTGAGCAATGGGCAGAGGTGGACTGATCATCTGCCAGATGCAACCACCTGCATAGTTATGGCACCAACCTCACTTGGCTGACCTGTGGGGGGGGGGGGGTCTTCTTTCACTGACCACCCAAAGTAAAGCATGTCATACACTAGTAGAATTTAGTTTGAACATTTTGTTTTTTTGAATATTCAATTTTCCAAACCTTAGTGGGGGTCAAGTTGACGATTGTTTTGATAGGGATAACACAATTTGAAGGAGCGGTTCAGAAATTTTTTTCTAGAATCAATTTCTAACAGTATATGTGGCTTTTGTTTGAGACATTCCATTCATTCCAAAAGCAAACATTAAAAGCAAACTACATTTTCGAAGTATGTTTGAACATTTTTCAGGTCTCTCTGTTGACAATATTGTATTGAAGAGTTTTTCTGTAGCAACATCTATTTGAAAGACTACTGGTGTATAGCTAGCTTAATGTAGAACTAAAAGGCAAAACTTTTTATAGAGTAAGAGGGTTAAGCCCCGTACACACGTACCGATTGTCGGCCGAAAAGCTTCGGCCAACGACCGATCGGCCGATTTTCGGCTTGTTAGTATGATGCTGCCGACAGCGCACTTTCGGCCGAACAGAATCTGTCTTGCAAGCATTAACATTTTTGTATGCCGACACCAGAACGGCCGATTGTTCGCCAGTCAGTACAGAATTCGGCCGACAGACAGCAGATTTGCAAGACTGGGCTTGCTCAGAAAATAAAAAACACAGGGAAAGTTAACCATTACATGACATCACTTCTGCAGTCGGCGGACAAAATTCTTGTGCAGTCTTTTGCACTTTTCAACAGACACCGACAGCCCTGGACAAAAGACAGCCGATCGTTCGGCCGACGATCGGTACGTGTGTACGGGGCTTTATACTGTCTATCAGGTTGTTTTTTTCCCCTTCAATGTGTCCCATTGGGGAGATTTATCCTCACATCCTGTCCTGAAGCCAAAATAGGAAATTAGAGGAAATCCCTACAAAGTGAGGAAATCTCTGGTTGTCACCAGAGCTAGAGTTTTTGGATTTTTCTTTAACTTGAATGGGAAACAAGACAGCAATAAAGCCCCGTACACACGTAGCGATTGTCGTCCGTAAATATTCGGCCACCGAACGATCGGCCAATTGTCGGCTTGTTAGTACGATGCTTCCAACAACCGACTGCGACTTTTCGGCCAAACAGAATCGGGTGTGCAGCCTTTAAAATTTTTGTTGGCCATCACCAGAACGGCCGATTGTTCCCCAGTCAGAACAGAATTCGGCCGACTAACAGCAGATGAGAAAGACTGGGCATGCTCAGAGAAGAAAAAACACACGGAAAGTTAACCATCACATGACATCACTTCTGCAGTCGGCTGTTGTTGGCTGACAAAATTCGTGTGCAGTCTTTAGCACTTTTCAACCGACAGGACAGCACCGGACAAAAGACGGCCGATCGTTCGGCCGACATTCGGTACGTGTGTACGGGGCTTAACAAAAAGTTATCCCTCTCCTCTCTGTTCAATGTTTTAAAAAAAAAATACCTTTAGACACGGTTCACACTACAGCGACTTGTCAGGTGACCTGTCAGCCTGACAAGTCATGGTCCATTCAGTACTATCGGAACCGTTCTAATAGGAGCGACTCAAGTCGCTCCGACTTAGAAAATAGTTCCTGTACTACTTCGGGGGCAACATCGGAGCGACTTGCATTGACTTCAATTAAGTGAAGTCTGTGCAAGTCACGGTGCACGCGACTTCACAGGTTGCCCCCGAAGTCATGCCGCAGTAGTGTGACAGACACTTACACTTTTAGAGAGCACTTCTTCAGTGACCACAAGTGTATGGGAGCATTTCCTTCCTGTCCATCAATGTAAGGTTGTCATTTATATAGTGACCACCAATGTAGTAATTGCTGACCATTTGTTCACTGACCACCAATATAAGGGGACATTTCCTCCCTGACCATCAAACTACTAAATCACACTAATGTACTGCAAGCTGAAGCCTGAATTTATGACCTGAACATGATTCCATCAGTCACTTTGGTAGAAAGGTCAAGGAAGGCTGACTTGGACTATCCTGGCACTATGGATCAGAATAGGCAGAATATAGAACCAGCACCCTTCTTCAATATCAGCCTGGCACCGCTCACCCAATCTCTAATGCCTTACTAAATCTCTGTCACTTGTACTATTTAATGTCATGATCTCACATTAGATGCCAATTGATAGTGTCACATAAGGAGCCCACGCCAGGCTAGTTACGGGATTAGCTCAGAGATCCCTATGCAGCCTGGCACACTTGTGGGCTGTTGAGAGGAACATCTGCCACACACTTACTTTGTCCTGTTTGCTGTCCTCCAGCTGGGGGGCCACAGAAGTGACAGGTGGGGACTTGATGGCACTTCCTCCAGTGCTAGAAGAGTTAGTGGCAGTTGGGTTAGTGCTGCTGGTGGGACTGGATGCCCCCTTGTCCCCAGTGTCCACCTTGATGAGCCTGTGCTTTGGGGACACATACTTGACATCAGGAGAAGGAGAGGATGGGGACTGGGCAGTAGAAGCAGGGGGAGCAGAGGGCACCACTGAGGAGTTGGCTAGGGAAGTTGTGGCAGTGCCAGGAGTATAGGGGTCCTCAAAGTCCCTCTCCTTCTGCAGCTTGTAGGCAGTCAGGATATCGGGCTGTCCAGCGGGGGTGACAGGGAACTGGAGTCCAGTGGAGTGCAGGTGATGGTGATGATGGTGGTGATGGGACTGCCCCCCTCCTGCCTGGCACTGCCGGTAATCCGGTTTAGGAGGGGCAGGAGGCGGCGGTTTGGAGCTCTTGAAGCCCAGGTGCTCCTTGATCCATTTGGCCATGCTGCCGGCGCATTGCTGTCCCGTGCTGGAGGCGGCTGGGGGGCTGCCGCGGCTCGGCTCCGCTCTCTCGTTCCTGCTGGGCTCCGCTGACTGCTGCTGGGCACCGCTGGCTGGGACAGAGGAGTGTCCGCTCAGCAGCATGAGAGGCACGGGGAAGAGTCAGGGAGAAGCCGGCCAAACAATCGGGAAGTGGAAGAAGAGGAGGAGGAGGAGGCGTGCGGAGCAGCTGATCCGATCTGTATGAATGAGCGGAGTGTGGCTGGAGCACGTTATATACATACACACTACTCACTCCGAGTCGGGGGACCCACCGGCGCCATCTACTGGCCAACTTCCTTCTACAACTCCAAACAATCTTCAATATTTACCATTCCGGAGAGTTACTTACTCCTGTGTTCTATAAACATACACCGATCAACCATAATATTATGGCCGCTGACAGGTAAAGCCAATAACACTGATTATCACATCACAATGGCACCTAATAGCAGGTAGGATATATTAAAGCGGAGTTCCGTTTTTCAATAAACATACCCCCGGGACAGTCAGGGCTAGTACATTCCACAATGGCTAGCCTCTGATCTGTCCCGGTTCACACTTACCTGCAAGAAGAAATACTTACTTATAAAATTTCTTCTACAGCGTTGCCATCTCTGTTGTGGGCAGCTGAAGCCGGCGCGATCCTCTTCTGCGTCCTCTTCCGTGTCTTCTTCTCCCAGAATGCGCCTTCACTGGCCCCTCTCGTCACTTCCGGTGCGGCGCCGCATTCCTCCACAACTTCTGGGCATGCCCAGAAGCTGTTTAGCAGGGAATGCGGCGTCGCCCCGGAAGTGACGAGCGGGGCCGGTGCCGTCGCATTGATTCCTGGGAGCGATGACGTTCAGCTCCCAGGAATCATCGCAAGACAGGAAGTGACGGCGGAGCCGCGGCGCTGAGGGAGGAAGTGGAGAATAGGTGAGTATTTTCTATCTACAATTACAAGGTGAGTAAAAAAAATATATATACCTAACTATCCAATTCCTTTTCAGGTGAAGAAGAGCCAGCAGATGGGCACAAAATCAATTAGGTCGATTTTGTGCCCGGAACTCCGCTTTAAGCAGCAAGTGAACATGTTGTCCCTGAAGTTGATGTGTTGAAAGAGGAAAAAAATGGGCAAGTGTAATCAGGGCTGCTGTAAGAGTCGGTTCACACTAAGGCGACACGACTACTTCGGGGGCGACTTGTGCATTCCCATGCACCACGGCTTCGGAGCGGCTTGCAGGGACTTCACATAATGGAAGTCTATGCAAGTCGCTCCGAGGTCGCCCCCGAAGTAGTACAGGACCCTTTTTCTAAGTCGGAGCGACTTGTGTCGCTCCTATTAGAACGGGTCCTGTAGCGGTCAATGGACCGCGAGGGAGCGTGACTTGTCAGGCTGACAAGTCGCGCTAGTGTGAACCGACTCTTAGAAATTGCGGGCCCCATACAGACTACCTGGCAGGGCTCTCCCAAGAAAATATTAAAGATATATTTAGCTAAAATTACAACAAAATCACTATTTTTAGACACAAATATAACATAATTCGCATAATTCCTGCTAAATCTAAAAAAAAAAGGATGTTAATTAAAAAAGAAGATGAGATGAGAAAAATATACAGGCTAGGCAAGTTGGAGCTCAGTGATCAGAGAGACAGAGAGAGAGAAAGAGAGTTACAATTTACAAATAAACTCCTGAGCAGAGATAAGTGCTGGGAGGGAGGGGGGGGCACACAAGGGAGGGGGATTAGTGAGGGACAACTGTCTCTTTCTCAACAGATAAAAGCTGATAGCAGGGCAGATCAGGACAAATCAGATTCAGGTGCTGGAGGAGGATTTCTGTATTTCTTGTCCATCACTAATCTCCTTCTCTGTGTGGGCCCCCCCGTGTGCTCGGGCCCCCTACAAGAGGGCTGGTGGTCCCCCCCTATCAGCGGCCCTGAGTATAATACAAGGTAGTTATAGTGGAAACTGGCACCAATGCTGGGGTTTTTTTTTTTTTGCAGAAACTGGCACTCATTTACATAGTTAGGTTGAAAAAAAGGCACAAGTCCATCTTGCTCAACCAATAAAAAAACAAAAAAAAAAACAGTAATGAAAACCCAACCATACAATCCCATCAGGGCCGGGAAAAGGGGTGGGCATGAGAGACGGCTGCCCTGGGTGCAATGGTTTATTGCAGGGATAAGGGCGCCTTGACCCTAACCCTAAGAGAAGGGGGGACGCAGTTTGGCAGCTTTGCCCTGGGCGCTTCTACCGGCACTGAATCCCATATACACAGTTCCAAACCCACAGTTGATCCAGAGGAAGGTGAAAAAACCCAGCAAAGCATGATCCAATTTGCTACAGCAGGGGGAAAAAAATCATTCCTGATCCCCCGAGAGGCAATCGGATATTCCCTGGATCAACTTTACCTAAAAATATTAGTACCTATTTATATTAAGTACACCCAGGAAGTAATCCAGGCCTTTTTTAACGCAATCTAGTGAGCTAGCCAGAACCACCTCTGGAGGGAGTCTATTCCACATTTTCACAGCTCTAGCGATGAAGAAACCTTTCCGTATTTGGAGACAAAATCTCTTTTCCTCTAGACGTAAAGAGTGCCCCCTTGTCCTCTGTGTTGACCTTAAAGTGAACAACTCAACACCAAGTTCACTATATGGACCCCTTATGTATTTATACATGTTGATCATATCCCCCCTTAATCTCCTCTTCTCAAGAGAGAATAAATTCAGTTCCTCTAATCTTTTCTCATAGCTGAGCTCCTCCATGCCTCTTATCAGTTTGGTTGTCCTTCTCTGCACTTTCTCCAGTTCCCCGATATCCTTTTTAAGAACTGGTGCCCAAAACTGAACTGCATATTCCAGATTAGGTCTTACTAATGATTTGTACAGGGGCAAATTATATTTCTCTCTCTCTGGAGTCCATGCCTCTGTTAATACAAGAAAGAACTTTGCTTGCTTTGGAAACTGCAGCCTGGCATCGCATGCTATTATTAAGCTTATGCTCTACCAGAACACCCAGATCCTTCTCTGCTATGCATTCCCCCAGTTCTACTCCACCTAGTATGTATGATGCATGCATATTCTTAGCCCCCAAGTGCATAACTTTACATTTATCAACATTAAACCTCATTTGCCACATAGTTGCCCAATGAAACAGTGCATTGAGATCAGCTTGTAAGTTGGAGACATCCTGTAAAGAAGTTGTTCCACTGCATAGCTTGGTGTCATCTGCAAAGACTGAAATGCTACTTTTAATCCCAGACCCTATATCATTTATAAAGATATTAAAAAGTAAGGGTCCCAACACTGAACCTTGGGGTACACCACTGATAACCTTAGACCATTCAGAGTAAGAATTATTAACCACTACTCTCTGAATTCTATCTTTTAGCCAAGTTTCTATCCAATTACGAACTGATCTTTCCAAGCCTGTAGATTTTACCTTACACATTAGCCGTGTGCAGGGAACTGTGTCAAATGCTTTTGCAAAATCCAAGTATACTACATCCACAGCCACCCCTCTGTCCAAGGTTTTACTTACCACCTCATAAAAAGAAATCAGCTTTGTTTGACAACTTCTGTCTTTCATGAATCCATGCTGTCTGTTGCTTAAAATATTTTTTTCGAGCAAGAACTCATCTATGTGGTCTTATATTAAACTCTCCAGTATCTTCCTGACTATAGAAGTTAAACTAACAGGTCTATAGTTACTTTGACCACTTTGATCCCTTTTTTAATATAGGCACCACATTTGTCATTTGTAATTAACTGGAGAAGGGGGGCAATGTTTGCGATTTTCAAGCTGGGCACCAGATGACCTTGTCCCAGCACTGATTGTAAGTTTGCATTGCAAATAATTCCTGGAAATCAGCTTTAAAGGAAAAGTACAGCCTAAGCTTGCTTGGCTGAACTTCTCCTGTGGATCACAGGAGTGCAGTTAATTTTGCACTCCTGTGACCCGTTTTCAGTAGACAGCGGGCTGTAGTCTGCTGTCTGCTGACATCACAGAGCCGGTCCAGGCTCGGGCAAGATCGTGACAGTGGAGTCGGGATCTGCCCACAAGCCTGGACAGCCACCCGGCTCAGCATCTCAGGAAGCCGCTGGGAGCCTGAGCCGGCCACTCCCACCCCCTCCACAGCCCAGCACTCCAGTGAGCAGGGGGCGCAGAGCAGAGAGCTGCTGAGTGCTGACAGACAGTCACCAGCTCTCTGCTCAGGGAGCTGTGAGAACCAAGCAATCTGCAGTGTTAGATTGCTCGGTTCTCAGTACTAGAGCCCGGGGGGCAGATGCAGCATTGGACGGATGCTGCATCCACCTAGGTCAGTATGATTGGGGAAAAAAGCCCATACTTTTCTCTTTTAAGGCTAAAACTGTCATTTTTTAACTTGGATGCAATAAGTGAGACCTGGGAAACTAAAGTCATTTTTTGACTTCGGTTCGGGTCCACATCCATGTCAGCAGTAATCAACAAATAAGTCTGGTATTCACCCTTTCCCACAAATACCTCTACTTGTCACTGACCTCCTCTCCACCTGTTCAATCTGCAGTGAGAGTATAAACTGTATGCAGAATTCTATAGTCTCAGTTTCTGTACACCTTCAGTATAGAAGGGGATATCATTACCTAATCCAAGCTTCCCCATCTAGTAACAAGTGTGAGAAGAACTTCAGTAAATGATTCTTGACATTTGTTTGGTATTTACTTAATGCTCATTCATGTCCTCTTTCATGTAAGAAAGATGTGGCATCCATTTGTTACGTTCTGTTTACAAGCTTCGTTTGTAACGTCTCTGCATTTTCACATGCTTAAGCTATATTTTCACCTTTTAATGCAAAGTGTTTAAAAAAATCTTGTTTGCTACACTAAGGCTCCGTTCACATGTCAGCGTATTGATCGCGGGCACAACCGCCGCGGTTCTGCCCGCGATCCGGAGATTATTGCAAATCGCGGGACGCCTGTGCATTGCCCGTTGATTTGCAATAGACCCCCAAACGCTGAGCGATGTTGCTGCGATTTCCGCCTGCTGAATCGCGGTAACATCGTGCAAAAAAAAAATCGCGGGACGCATTACGCCCAAAAAAGTACAAGAGCTTCTTTGGAGCGTAATGCGTCCCGCGATTTTTTTTGCGCGATGTTACCGCGATTCGGCAGGCGGAAATCGCGGCAACATCGCTCAGCGTTTGGGGGTCTATTGCAAATCAACGGGCAACGCACAGGCGTCCCGCGATTTGCAATAATCTCCGGATCGCGGGTGGAACCGCGGCGGTTCTGCCCGAGATCCATACGCTGACATGTGAACGGAGTCTAAGTGAATAGTAACCCATATAAAATGCACGTAAAACACACTATGATACTGCACAGCATGCAATATCTATATGAAAATATTTTGAAAAACAAAGATGAAACTGCAAAAATGCTCCTTTTACTGTTATTCTTGCCTGGAGGTCATAGCTCAAGCCTGTTGTGTATGCTTGTTCTACACCTGAGGTTTGTTAACCTGCATATTTAATTACACATTTACATAACTAGTATTGAATTTCTGGACCCGTTACATACATCTATTTAGCTTTATACCAAAAATTCTCCACCACGGTCCTCCTCCAGAGATTGTTAGAGGTTCTTTGAGCTGAGACTGGCTGACCTCCCATTTGATGGTGCTTGCATAGTTCCCAGCCAGTGCCACTTGGCAGAGCCATTGGCATGATGACAATTATCTTTTTGGCTCTCTGTAAGTGCTCCATACTGACCACCAATGCAAGGGTGGTGTGACGGTACTCATCGTCACTGGGAGTGAAAGACAGATACTTAATGGTTTGGATTGCTTCAAGTGGGACAGTAATATTTGTCAGTGATATCTCTCAAGAAATATGAAGATTTAATCCCACTTTACACTGTGAGACCTATAGCCTGTTGCCATGAGTTCTGACTCCTAAATAATCATAGCAAAACGTAGATGTGTTTCCCATGTACTTCAATGTAGGAGACGGACAGACTGTCATTGTCAGTCTTGTCCTATTGTCTGTTTTGAGGTGGGATGTGGATTGTGTTAAGTCTGCCTGTCCCATTGTTAAATGTTAATGAGCCCACATTGTTCTGTCCAAATGGCTAGATAATTAGTTCAGGTTAATTCTGTTTCTGTATACAATTTCACCTGCATATGATAATGTAATCAGGTAACCCCTGACCTGTGTGTGGTATTTTGATCAGGAGGGGGATGTGCTTATGTGTGTATAAATTGAGTGTTCAATAAAGGAGAAGATTCCAAAACTTGTACAAGCTAAGTTGTCAGCTAGCTTTGTATGGGGGCGGCTAGAATATGATATCTATGTTCACGACTGTGGGAAGCCATATACTGATGGAAATCCACAAACACAGTGTGGGTCGGCAGTGGCATCCTTCTCAATGACCCTAGATGACATAATTTTGGCAGGAGTTCCCTGAGACAATATTATGGAATGAAATGTGCAGGTAACACATTTAAGGCATAGAACAAGCCTGTACGCAAGGCTCAAGCTACAATCTCCAGGAAGAAATACCTAATATGAGTTTTCATAAAATATTCTTTAAACCTTTTCATATAGATTTTCCCCAAACCTCTGTGTATTTCATGCTGTGCAGTAGTACTGCTTCAGGTTTTACATACATTTTCTATTGTGTTACTATTCAATCAGTGTAGCAGTCGGGAATTCATTTTAAAGGCTAACTTCATCTTTTGCACCATATTACATGTCACACCTGTATTTAGGGTGTAACATGTAACATGTACAAAGGGGACCCTCAGCCCCCCTACTGTACTTCACCCCCCAAACTCTCCTCTCCATGACAGCATGCAGGGGTTCCTCTCCCTTGCAGCTGCTGTAACTTTAAAAATTTTTCCAGCTGTGCAGAGCTATGAATAAATAAATTACAAGCCCAGTCTGCCACCACAGCAATTGGCACATACACATACTGTGTGTGTGTATATATATATATATATATATATATATATATATATATATATATATATATATATATATATATTGTCAGAATCATTGTGAAGTAATAAATATATTTTCATAATTTTAATGTTGGAAATGTGTATCTTTGAACCTGAATATATATATATAAAATGAAGGTTTAGGAAGACCTCAGAGCTCTCAGTTGGAGACTGCTCCACCCAACACATAGGAGGTCTGTGCATGGGAGTCAGGAGCACTCCAATCCTCTCCAGGAGTCAGAGGCTGCAGGTGGCAGCCAGTGTGTGTGTGTCTGCGTGTGTGTGTATCTGCAAGAGGCAGTATTCAGCCTGAGGACTAAGGCCAGAGCTGTGGACCCTAGAGTAAAGTGGCCTGCACAGAAGCACCTATGGTCGGGGTGACCAGCATTTTCTGTTTGTGTATTTACCGGGAGAAGAACTCCTGCATGGGAAACCTATATGTTACAGACTTTTTATTTGCCTTTTAATAAAAATGGGCTACCAGGCCCTTAAAATATAGTTCCTGACTACCGTGAATCACTCGAAAATGCATCTACCACTAGAGCTAATGGTCCCCCATGTTATAAGTGGTGGAGGATGCGGGCACAAGATGGTGGAATCTGGGTCTTTGCTCCACAGTGAGTTAATGTCAGGAACTGTTGGGTGTGTGTGGAAGTGCAGCCAGACAAAAGGCATTGCGTGTTGCAGGGGGTGTACCTGCGAAAAGTGAACCGTTGCAAGTCACTGTGTGTATGCTTGCAAAGAATGGGACGATCGAAGCAAAAAAAAGGTTGCAATCCTTGCTAAGGCAAAGGAAAGGCTACTATGCCCCAGCCACGCCAGAAAAGTCATCCGAGTGTGAATTTGCTGTGAACTGGTGTAAATAATCACGTCAGTCCCAGGTGAAGAGGAACTGAAAGAGGTTGTCCCAGGCAACAAGAACCCATGTGGAAAACCGCGTGTGGAAAGGAGGAGTACGGTCATCTTTGGCAGCAACGTCCAGGCCAGCAGGGATTTCTTGGGTCCAAGGAGCCTGTCTGCTAATGATCATGACCAGTGGTGTCCTCAAGAGTGGTATCCCGTGGCAACAACAAGTGAGAGCCAGTCATTGAGGAAATGCCAAGGAGTTGAGGTTCAGCATCCAGTACCATGCTTGAAGTGTGGTCAATTGGGACATGGGGTCTTTACTTGCCCCGGGTTCTAGAACACCGCTGGAGAATCTGAAAAGGCAGTGTCGCCTTGTGGCCACAAGGAGGCAGTAGCTGGCGAGGATGCAGCTGTGAGACAGCGCACTCAAATGAAGCCAACGGTACCTGCTACAGGACATGGTAAGACTGTTGCAGTTTGTGGGACTGATCCCAGTGAAGTGGGAGTGAGTCCAGCTGGGAGAAGCGCAGAACGTGTGCAACTGGACTTACTGCAGTGTGCTACCCTAAGTAGTGGGGAGACACAGGTTGAAGCTCAACCTGCAGCAAGGTTAAGGCCTCAAAAAGACTCTGTATGGGCTTGGTGTAATCCAGCAGAGTGCTGGTAATGTTAACCTAGGGGTGACCAAAACCATCTGTATGCCAGGTTCCCTAGTGACAGGTGCTGCAGAGATGCCCAGAAAAACCTCCCATGAGCCCGCAGGGGTGAGGCACGTAGTTTCCCAGGACAACTGTGGAGCTGCCCTAGTGGGCAAAATAATCCCTTTGGAGAGGAAGGGTGGTATGCTGAGATACACACAGGTTGCAGTGGGTAATGACCAAAAACAGCCTGTGGATATGTCTATGAATGGTGTTATCACTCTCACTCTCTCATACTGGTCACTGGAAGTTCAAAACGGCACCTCATTGCAAAGAACTCTCTGAGGATCTGAAAAAAGCAATTGTTGCTCTACATAACGATGGCCTAGGCTATAAGAAGATTGCCAGGACACTGAAGCTGACCTGCAGCACGGTGGCCAAGACCATACAGCAGTTTAAAAGGGCAGGTTCCACTCAGAACAGGGCTCGCCATAGTCAACCAAAGAAGTTGAGTGCACGTGCTCAGCATCATATCCAGAGGTTTTCTTTGGGAAATAGACGTATAAGAGCTGGCAGCATTGCTGCAGAGGTTGATGGTGTGGGGAGTAAGCCTGTCAGTGCGCAGACCATACGCCGCACACTGCATCAAATTGGTCTGCATAGCTGTCATCCCAGAAGGAAGCCTCTTCTAAAGACGCTGGACAAGAAAGCCTACAAACAGTTTGCTGAAGACAAGCAGACTAGGTACATGGATTACTGCAACATGTCCTGTGGTTGGATGAGACCAAGATAAACGTATGTGGTTCAGATGGTGTCAAGCGTGTGTGGCGGCAACCAGGTGAGGAGTACAAAGACAAGTGTGTCTTCCCTACAGCAAGCATGGTTGTGGGAGTGTCATGGTATGGGGCTGCATGAGTTCTGCTCGCACTGGGGAGCTACAGTTCATTGAGGGAACCATTAATGCCAACATGTACTGTGACATACTTAAGCAGAGCATGATCCCCTCCCTTTCGGAGACTGGGCCGCAGGGCAGTATTCCAACATGATAACGACCCCAAATACACCTCCAAGGCGACCACTGCCTTGTTAAAGAAGCTGAGGGTAAAGGTGATCAACTGGTCAAGCATGTCTCCAGACCTAAACCCTATTGAGCATCTGTGGGGCATCCTCAAATGGATGGTGGAGGAGTGCAAGGTCACTAACATCCACCAGCTCAGTAATGTCAACATGGAGGAGTGAAAAGGACTCCAGTGGCAACCTGTGATGCTCTGGTGAACTCCATGCCCAAGAGGGTTAAGGCAGCGCTGGAAAATAATGGTGGCCACACAAAATATTGATACTTTGGCCCCAATTTGGACATTTTCACTTAGGGGTGTACTTACTTTTGTTGCCAGCGGTTTAAACATTAATGGCTGTTGCATTTTTGAGGTGGCAGCAAATTTACACTGTTATACACGCTGTACACTCACTACTTTACATTGTAGCAAAGTGTAATTTCTTCAGTGTTTTCACATGAAAATATATAATCACATATTTACATAAAATACATAAAAATTTTTGTCAGTCAGCTATACATAATTTTTTTTGCGGATCCTCCAGGGACCCCATATTTATAAAGCTTCTATATGTTTAAAGTTTATTGTTTATCTCGTGGGACTCATTTTGTTAAGTTTCCTATTTTCTTGGGATGTTTTTACCTTTTTTGTCCACCAGATTTCATTGATCATGTATATTGAGGGTTGTCCTTGGAGATAGGTGACCATAGAGACACCCAGGGTGCCACAAGAGTGAGTACCAGGGTGGAATCTATGCCTTGGCTGGGGTCCTGATAGTATTAGTAGTGCCGTCGGAATATTGTCATGCGTGCCCTCTTAGTTTAGGCTATGCCCTATGTTTGGTCCATGCTTTAGGCAGGGGCAGTGACATGGGCTACCGGCCGCTTCTCACTATGGATAGACCTTCCACGATGGCGCCTGAGACCCATCACGCATGTGCATGATGTCATCTTCGGCGTGGTTCGCGCATTCCTAAAGGCTATAGTTGGGTGTCCGTGCGTCCATTGGCACCATTGGATACTGGAGGGGGTGAGGGGGTACTTAAAGGGTTAGTTTGCCTCTATCATTGAAGCAGCCTGCTTCAGGAGAGAGGGGACGTATCATACCATACCATACTGAGGTATAAATGCTTTAGTCATGTAATCTATTGCTGGCAGATTTGCAACATCCTGGCAACATCCCCCTTGGGATCTTACATTTGTCATCTAGAATGGAAATATAGTGAATCCTCTTGAATTGCACCATACTCCTTTAACTGTGTTCTTATTGGCATTTGATATATTGGTAAATTGATTTTTTTTGGATGGCTGAGATGCCCCTCTTTGTTTAACGATCTCATGACTCGCTATTGATTCCCTTTCCAAACAGGCCCTTTTGGAATCTTGGTATCTTCCTCTATGGTTTCAATGTATATCTTCTAGAAACACTCTCCTGATATTTGAGCCACTATATTGATTTTATCTTACACCTATTGATATTCAGGCAAGAGGGTCCTCTGGATGGGTTTCAACCATGTGCATTTCTGAGAAATCCCATATATTTGTCACTGTGTTCAATTCATTTGCTGTTTGGCGCTGGTTTTTCAATAAGCTAGTTGCCTGATTGACTAATATGATGTTTTTCATTTGTAGTTATTATACATGCAGTACCTGTTAAAGTTTCCTGAAGAAGCCATAGTTTGGCAAAACATGCAGAGCAGGAGTCACTGCGTTTGCTCCATAATCGCATTGATATTGTATGATGATGTTACATTTAAACGTTGATTTTAACCACTTAAGCCCCGGAAGATTTTACCCCCATTCCGACCAGGGGGTATTTTGCGATTCGGCACTGCGTGACTTTAACGGAGAATTGCGCGGTCGTGCGACGCTGTACCTAAACGAATTTGGCGTCCTTTTTTTCCCACAAACAGAGCTTTCTTTTGGCGGTATTTGATCACCTGTGCGATTTTTTGATCACGCGCTATAAACAAAAAAAGAGCGTCCATTTTGCAAAAATAGCAATATTTTTCCCTTTTTTTTATATGAAATTCCCCCAAAAAAAAATGTAAAAATCAAAATTTTTTAAAATTTTCGGCCAATTTGTTTTATGCTACCTATGTTTGGTAAAAAAAATCGCAAAAAGCGTATTTTGATTGGTTTGCGCAAAAGTTATTGCGTTTACTAACTAAGGGAAAGATTTTTGTCATTTTTGTTGTTTTTTTTTTAACGCGTAATGGCGGCGATCTGCGATTTTTTTTGCGGTACTGCGACATTGCGGCGGACAGATCGGACCCTTGACTGACATTTTTGACACTTTTGGGGTTACCAGTGACATTTCTACAGTAATCAGTGCTATACATATGCACTGTTACTGTAAAAATACACTGGTAGTGAAGGGGTTAACTTTATTTGAGAGGGAGGGGCTGTGTGTGTCCCTAGGGGCGTGATTCTAACTGTGATTGGCTGGGGCTTCAGCTGTATGCAGAGTGATCAACGGATCTACATAGTAGATCCAGATGATCAGCTCTCATACAGCGAGGAGAATGACAGGCAGCTTGTTTACACAAGCTGCCTGACTTTCTCCCTCTCCCCCGCCGATCGCAGAGTGGCCGGCGGACATCGGGTACGCCGGTCACACGCGCGGGGGGGTCCGTGACCACTCGGGAGCGGGAGCGCGCCTCCGGGGGCGCGCGCTCGCTCCCTAGACCCTCACAAGCTAGTGACGTAGCCCTACGTCACTTTGCCTGTGAGGGGCTGACCGCCGACGTAGATAGTCGTGCGGCGGTCGGCAAGTGGTTAACAAATGTCAAAATAATTTTTTCTTTTTTTCTATTTTTTTTTTTTTTACAGGTAATTTGCTTGTTTGGCACCTTAAAAATCCCACTCTTTTGTTTTTATCAAAATTCTGTTTACTAAGGGATGTGGTGCCGATGATTCTCTGACACCCAGCAATTTATCTTTGGTCTAAGACTTCTCAATATAATTAACCGTTTATGCAATTCCTAATGCAAACACATATATATATATATATATATATATATATATATATATTGTGACATATATATATATTGTTCACCAATTACTATAGGGTGTCGGCTGCAGAGATAGCCAGCAGGAAGTTGAAAACCATTCAGCTGTTCAGAATGAGGAAATGAAGGCCTCTATAATTTGTCCAAAGGAAGTCTAAGGATTGCTGCCTCCTGACGCCGTGTGGGTAGAGGAGGACAGTCAGATGTGTGCCCCCTGAAAGCTGTGTGGGCATGGGGAAGACCTCCTGAAGCGATGTGCGCTGAGGAGGGTAACACGTGTGAAGACTACTCGAGGTGAGGTCTTGGATCGTTTCTATGTGAAAAGAAACCAATGGAAATTTCCTGTGTGAAGGGGAAATTAATTAAGACTGAAGACTACTCAAGGTGAGGTCTTGGACTATTTCTATGTGGAAAGAAATAAATGCACTGTTTGCTATGTGAAGAGTGTGAAGAGACAAACACAGGGATGTTTTCTATGTCAAAGGAAAGTCCAATGAACATGTGCTGTGAGAAGAGAAAAGAAATGGACTATTGAGTGTCTGCTGTAGGATCAGCAAAGTTTGCCCAACAGTAGGTTGGAGACAGACTCCGTAGGTAGGTTCCTGTATGTGAGAAGGTAGCCGCCCACAGTGGCAAGGATTTATTTTGTGTTTTATTTTATTTTGATGTTTTTGAGGCTTGCACTTGTGTGAAGTAAATTGCAAGAATAAACCAAACTGTTGTTTGCAACCACTTCTCGGCTATCTCCCTGTGTAAACGCACCCCCCCAAGGGGTCATCCATACCCGCCACCGAGCTAATCTCCCACAATATATATATATATATATATATATATATATATTACATTTTTTGGCTAATCTATGTGCATTTATTAATAATGATCTTATTTATGTATTTATTAATTTTTGTTAAAGGCAGACTTTAACACTTTGCATTAAAAGATGAGAATGTAGCCTATGCATGTTATTTTCAGGGTTCTTTTGGGGTACAAAGGTTGGGAAAGACTACTCTATGCCATCCCCAATATAGAATAACATTCCAGGTTCACTGTGTGCTGAAAACAGTGGTGAAGACCAAGCACGGATAATACCATGATATCTACAAACAAATTAGATAAAAAATAGATTCGCTTAAAACTAAAATATAAATAAATCATACAGTATCTGTATCAAGTTTCTATTGGATACCACTCTGTTCGGTTATTTTTTTTTTTTTGCTTCATTATAATATAGGGTCACCATGGTATTACATTTGGGTGGATAATGGATTCCTGAATCACCCACTGAGCTTTTCTCTATGTCAGGGACGGTGTTATTTTACTGGGTGAATCTTCATTCTTGCACCTTATCCACCCTGAAGTACTGTGTCACTCATTGTAAAATAAGTGAGAAATCCAATTGGGAAAATAGGCTTTTTCATATTGTGTTTAGTTGGGACTAAGGTGCAAGAATCTGGTATTTGGGAACACCGCCAAGTAGATGATTTCAACCCTTTTTGCAATCCTGTGTAAACTTTACTGTGATACTGCATGCTATTTTCTTCCATGTTCACCTCTGCTGTTTCTCAGGTCGTATTGGTGTATATAGGTAATTATTACAAAATGAATTTACTATATACAAATGTATCTGCTGCAAAACATATATTTACGTAACATGCAAATATAATGTGTCACTCAGATGCAATGTACATATGGTGCATCCAAATCTAAATGTAGAACCTTATAATTAAATGACAAAAATGAATCTATTCTGTTCAAGTTGAGCAAAATTACATTAATGAATATTGATTATTTCCCGTTGAGTTTTATATCTTGTATGCAAATGAATATACAAAATGTATTATATTATGCTACAAATAAATGACATATACTACGAATAAATCACAACTCCTGGAAATTTGCAAACACTCTAACACCCAACCCCCCCAGCTAACCACTGGTAAGAAAATGAAGCCCTATCCAAATGCCCATTTTACTTAACTCAAGCCACAGTCACATGATGGTCCTTCTTTCTAATTCTGTTTCTTTCCTGGGGTCATTCTTTGGGTGTCCACATCACTGTCTGCTTGACGTGCACACCTCCTAATAGTGGAGGCGACACTTGCAGCTGCCAGGCCCTCTCTCGTAGGCTCCAAAGGCAGGAGAACTCACGGAGCGGTGAGGAGACCAGTGACCAAGAACATAACAAGCAGGGAATGTCTGGTACCTAGGGTAGAATATTGGCTTTACTCATAGGGCAAACTGTGACTTTGATCCATTACACTGCAGGATGACTTAGGAAAAGGTATTTGGCATCATGACTGATGAGTAAGGTAATTGAAGCACAATGCACTATTTGAATCCATTTTTTTTTGCTGGAGGTGGGCTTTCACCACTTGACCTCTGGAAGATTTACCCCCCTTCATGACCAGGCCATTTTTTGGTGATATGGCACTGGGTTACTTTAACTGCCAATTGCGCAGTCATGTGAAACTGTACCCAAATAAAATGTATGTCCTTTTTTTCCCCACACATAGAGTTTTCTTTTGGTAGTATTTGATCACCTCTGCGGTTTTTATTTTTTTGCATTATAAACAAAAACATTTTGGAAAAAAAATATATATTTTTTTCTTTCTGCTATAAAAGACATCCAATAACAAAATTGAAAAAAATTAAACTACTTCAAAAAATTTAGGCCAATATGTATTCTGCTACAAATTTTTGGTAAAAAAAAAATCCCAGTAAGCGTATATTTATTGGTTTATGCAAAAGTTATAACGTCTACAAACTATGTGGTATTTTTATTTATTTATTCTTATTTATTTACTAGTAATGGCGGCGATCAGCGACTTATAGTGGGACTGCGATTTAGACAGAGGGACAATAACTGACACTTTTTGGGGACCAGTGAGTGGCACTAATACAGTGATCAGTGCTCAGTGATCAGTGGGAAGGGGTTGACATCAGGAGCGATCAAAGGGATAAATGTCTGACTAGCCAGTGTTTTACTAAACTGTGAGGGGTGCTTTTACTAGGGGAAGACATTAACCCATGTTCCTGCTTTACAGGAACACAGGATCAATGCCTTCCCTACTGACAGAAGGGCAATCTGCCTTGTTTACATAGGGAGATTGCTGTTCTGCCTGTTTAAGGAAAAGATTACCAGATGTCGGCAGATATCGAATCTGCAGTACCCGCTGATCAGCTCCAGCTGTGTATAACCACAGCGGGAGTGGGCCGCCAGTGGCACGCGTGCGTGCCCCAACCCAGAAGTGCTGGATCATGTACTAGGTATGTGATCCAGTGCAGTAGAACCTCCTTGCTGCTGTATATCCGGTCGACAAGGGGTTAAAGTGATTGTAAATCCTTGATGTTAAAAAAAAAAAAAAAAAAGACCTGTTATACTTACTTGCTCCGTGCAATGGTTCTGCACAAAGTAGGTCTGATCCCTCTCTTCTGGGGTCCTCCGCTGGTGCTCCAGGCTCCTGGATGGTGCACAGACTGGTCCTTCCGGGGATGGTCTCAAGCTTCTGATTTATTGTGTGAGGATCTTACAGCTGAACTCTGGCCAAAAGCAATATTTGGACATTTGCACTGTACAAATAACTTAGCACTAATAAAGTGTGTGCATTGTCTAAAAGTGTTCTACTTGCTCCGTGCAATGGTTCTGCACAAAGTAGGTCTGATCCCTCTCTTCTGGGGTCCTCCGCTGGTGCTCCAGGCTCCTGGATGGTGCACAGACTGGTCCTTCCGGGGATGGTCTCAAGCTTCTGATTTATTGTGTGAGGATCTTACAGCTGAACTCTGGCCAAAAGCAATATTTGGACATTTGCACTGTACAAATAACTTAGCACTAATAAAGTGTGTGCATTGTCTAAAAGTGTTCTATAAAATGTAATTTCATTCACCTTGTAAAGAACAGTAATTGATTAAATGTCTGGTGCTGAGATTTATACTGTAATACACACTTGAAATCAGGACTTTTTATGCTTCCCCCCCCCCCCCCCCCTCCCCCTGTGCTATTTTATCTATTTACACCCATTGGACATTTATGGACTTATATGGACTTAAATGGACTTGTGTTTTATTGTGTAGCCAAGCGCCTGTCATATGTTTTTTATCTTGAAATCAGGCCGCTTGCTCTTTAACCACTTTACGTCTGCTCACAGTAATATTACTGCGGCAGAGTGGCTCGTTATCGTCTGACGACGTAGTACTACGTCGTCAGACACTCCCCCTTCTGGGCGGCGCTTGCGCGCCGCCGGAGGCTCGCTCCCGCTGTTTTTATTCACAGCGGGAGTCGGGCCAGGGGAGGAGCAGCGGCGATCGCCGCTGCTCTTACCCGATCGTCGGGGATCGAGTCTGGAGATCCGCCCGCTGTGTGTAAACACAGCGGGCGGATCTCCATAGTGACAGGGAGTGACAGATCGGACTCTTCAGCATAGCTGGACATCCGATCTGTCCATGACTCACTCAGTCACCTCCCCCCCTACACGTTAGTAAGCACCAGGCATACATTAACCCCTCCCTCTCCAATAAAATTAACCCCTTCCCTGCCAGTGTCATTTTTACAGTAACAGTGCATATATATAGCACTGATTACTGCAGTAATGTCACTGGTACCCCCAAAAGTGTCAAAAATGTCAGTCAAGGGTCCGATCTGTCCGCCGCAATGTCGCAGTCCCGCAAAAAAAATCGCAGATCGCTGCCATTACGCGTTAAAAAAAAAAACACCAAAAATGACAGAAATCTTTCCCTTTGTTAGTAAACGCAATAACTTTCGCGCAAACCAATCAAAATACTCTTATTGCGATTTTTTTTACCAAACATATGTAGCATAAAACAAATTGGCCAAAAATTTTTAAAAAAATTGGTTTTTACAACTTTTTTGGGGGGAATTTCATATAAAAAAATGTTAAAAATATTGTTATTTTTTCAAAATAAATACCACCAAAAGAAAGCTCTGTTTGTGGGGAAAAAAAGGACGTAAATTTCGTTTGGGTACGGCGTCGCACGACCGCGCAATTGTCAGTTGAAGTTGCACAGCGCCGAATCGCAAAAAGTGGCCTGGACGGAAGACAGCAAAATCCTCCGGTGGTAAAGTGGTTAATACCTCCATTGGGTTAAGGTCTTGCATTCTTTTCACAGAATGCAAGATGTTCTGTGGTTGGAAGGGAAATTGTGATGTTCAACTGCTCCTCGTCCATTCACAGAACCCTTGTCAGGTTTTTGTTCTTTGAAAAAAATACAAGGCATTCCCTGAATTCAGTGCTAAGCAAGAGATCCCATGTCTAGAGTGTGTAGAGGGGAAGCTGCTTGAACAATACGTGGAGGATTTCATCTATCACTATATGTAGGGGGGGCCACTACAGTGGTCTTCACAAGCACCCAATTATCCCTTCATATATAAGATATGGATAATTACATCATGCCAAGCTGGACCAATATAAGTTGGCAGTAAAGAGTTCTGGTTTAACTGAACCTGTGACCAGGCTATGAATATTTAATATGTCAGCATTACTGAATTATTGCTTGGTACACATTTTCTATATTCCTATTATCTTTTTTGGATTTTGTCTACAGCCATGGTTCCCCATAATAGCACAACCGTAATTTACAATGAAAGGTGATGCCACCTGAGGTGTGGTTTTTAGCTGTATCCCTTTGGAAGCACGGCTTTATAGAAAGTAACAAAGTAAGTCACAAACAGGTTCTGGTTGGGCTAATCAAAGCTACACCCATCTTCAAAATGAACAGCTCTTGTGTTGTCATGCAAGCAGAAGCAGATTAATTAAGTTACATCTATCAAAAGATGGCATCAAACATTCTAGATATGACCTTCTAATTAAAAGCCACACCACATCTGTTTGACAAGGGTAACATCTATCCCATCCTACATAATGACGCTGCTTGCTCCTACAGTGTCATATAAACCCAGGCTCAGCAAATAACTTTATCTCCCACAGCCAAAGCAATTTTGTGCATTCTAACAAATTAGAGAGGAGGAAGGTGTTAACAATATGTTCACCATTTCAGTATGTCGGCCCAGTCCCATAAGAAGCTATTACTACAAGGGGGAGGAAGATGTGCTTTGGAAAGGCATTTGGCCATCTATGGCTTATCCATAGGCAGCTTTGTTGTGGTTAAACCTTGCAATTGTGTGCAAAATAATTCTTGGAGCTTTCCATTAACTGTGGGATGCAAATTCAAACAGCTGTTGGACAATTAAAACAAGAAACCGTACAAACTTCTTATGACATTTCTTTTTTTCATTTCATTGGAGGTCATTTTTAAAACCTAGGAACTCTAGGAACTGGATATAATCTGTTCTTGCAGTGGGGCACCTTTACTGCATGGGCTAACTGTTCCTTCAGTCTTAGGGGTTCAGGAATAAGGAGTAATACTTTCCTTATTCCATGCTCCAGTAGGATCCTTCTAATGGTGCAATTGGTCCCACAAAGCAATCTCTCTAAAGTACTCCCATCCGCAGTCGCACTTCTGTATGATGTATGATGAAGGATTATTCTGAATAATTCTATTCATATAAATAATCATATTCATAATAATAATCATATTCTGAATATGAAGGATTACTCTATGTATGATAAAGGAATATTATCCCTGCATTGTATGTGATGACCGCCCACAGCCTGCAGCACTGAAGAAGAGAGGAGGATAGGGCTGGAGCTGGCTGGAGAGAGGGGAAGGTAAATGCTACAGCCATTTTCTCTCCCCTGGACATAACAAACATTTAAAGTGTTACTACACCCGAAACAGTAAAATCAGTGTGTATATGCAGTAAAGCATGCTTGTTATACTCATTGTGGTACCTAAGGGGTTAATCCTCTGCATTGTGTAAAAAGGCTGTTTGATCCTGTCTTCTCTGATTCTCCCCTTCTTCCACTTCTTCCTTCTTCCCCTGTTAACCTAAGTACTCTGATAAATTGTACAGTTTTAATAAGATGCTAAAATATATATATATATATATATATATATATATAGGGATAGGATGCGTTGTGGATCAACCGACCTTTATTGAACGGTTGACTGTTAGGTAATTTCTGGAAGGACAAGTCACATGACCTCCAGCAATTTCTGTTAGGGTTTGAGCCCCTATAAAAGGAGCTCCAAACAGCTATCTATACCAGTACTAGAGGATCTTCAGAACTGTGAGCTCCAGCCCCCCCCCCCCCGCCTCCCTTCCCTGTCGCGGCCTTGATGTTATGTGGTTTGGTCACCTTTCTTTGAAAGGGGGACGATTTATTTTATTAGTTAATATGTATATATATATTTTACAACATGAGTCTTAGTGGCTGTGTTGTTGAGTGGTTGTTATTAAGTACAAGTATGCATTTATTATATACTGTAATTGGTTACAAAAAGTTTATACCAATAATAAAGGCCGTGGCAATTTAAACTCCACCAAATATATAGTTTGTCTGAGTTATTTATTTGCTCTATTGCTGTCTACTATCCCATGAAAACTCCTATTACAAGCTTTAACCAGACACTGATAGAAGTCACAGGACTGCTCTAACTGCTGATGAAAAAAGTTATGTAGAAGTTTATATTTACTAAAAGTATTGCAATATCATGTTCTGTGTACTGTGAGATATGGTAAATGCAGGGTCCGGGGTTTAGTAACACTTTAACAATTGCAGTCAGCATTTCAGTGGATTTCGTCTATTTCTCAGAGTCACAGGACCTGTAAAGTGTGAATAGAATATGCTTCTTTGGACTTTAGAATTACATGATCTGACATGAGTATCTTTGTTTGAATGTGATTTTACTTGCAATCATTTCCCCTCGTTCACAGGCTGCTGGGGGCTTTGGGATTTGACTTTCCCAGTGTTCACAGTATGTGAATCCCTCACAGTCGTACCAGCCGAGTGGTTAAACCACAAGTATACTATATTTAGACCACAGAGGATTATTTAGCATTAATTCCTTTGGACATAGTTTGGTTTGTGTGCCTTGAGCTGTGTTTAAAACATCCTGATCAGTTCTGTAATTAAAAACCAGTGCACACTTGTGTAGAGCAATATTAAAGGTACAGCAGAGCAACTATAGGCATGCATGCTACCCAGTACAGGAAGCAGTGATGACTACAGTTCAGCAATCCATATCAATGAATTAGGTTTCATTGCAGCAAAATAATTCAAAAGGCGATATTGTATTGGTTGCAATAGGATTTTACACATTTTGCAAAAAATATGAACGAATAATACTTTTATGGATTGATTAATTAAAAATGAATATGATTTTTTTTACCACTAGGAGATGTTTTTTTTCAATGAAAGGGTCATGTGACTATACTAAGACCACAGAATTATTGCTAGCAATCAGGATGAAGGAGCAAGAAGAATTGGGGAACTTATACAGCGGGCAAGTGAATCCTGCTGCTGCGTGCATTGTAACTCAGTCAGCAAACATGAGCAGAGCATTTGTAAAAAAACCCATGCTATCTTTGTATAAAATGAATGGTACTATGGGGAAGGTACCATGGGAAAGTAAACTGAAAGTCTAAGAGAACTAAAAATGACACAAATATTTTGATTTAATCTGGCAATAGCTAATGTAAAATTTACAATGATAAAAGTGATGCATGACAAATTCTGTGGTGGATGGGGGATGTGGATGGGGATGCAAAAGGAAAGGAGTAGGGAAAGAGAGCTGAACTCTGCACTCTTTGTCTAGTGCACCTCTTAACTCTGAATGTAGTGCACCCCTTAACTCTGCATTCTGTGTGTAGTGCACCTCTTAACTTTGCACTCTGTGTGTGGCAAACCCCTTGAATACATAATCTGTGTGTAGCACATCC
Source organism: Pelophylax lessonae (assembly GCF_965119305.1). Classification (NCBI taxonomy): domain Eukaryota; kingdom Metazoa; phylum Chordata; class Amphibia; order Anura; family Ranidae; genus Pelophylax; species Pelophylax lessonae. The sequence continues at coordinate 116,253,059 of NC_138771.1, forward strand.
CTGAACTCTGCACTCTGTGTGTGGCATACCCCTTGAGTACTTACTCTGTGTGTAGTACTCCCCTGAACGCTGCACTCTGCATGTAGTGCACCCCTTAACTCTGTACGCTGTACATAGCGCACTTCTCAACTCTGCACTCTTTATGTAGTGCACCCCTTAACTCTGCACTCTGTACATAGCCCACTCCTGAATCCTGCATCCTGTATGTAGCACACCCCTAAATCCTGAACTCTGCACGTAGCACACTTCTGAGCGCTGCACTTTATGTAGAGCACTCCTCAACCCTGCACTCTGTATGCAGTGCACTCCTAAACTCTGCACTTTTTAGTGCACCCCTGAACCTATGTACTCTGTATGTAGCACACTTCTGAACCTTGCACTCTGTACATAGTGCACTCTCAAACATTGCACTCTGTACATATCATATTCCTGAACCCTGCACTCTGTACTAAGCCCACTCCTGAACCCTGCTTTATGTACTGTAAATAGTGCACTCCTGAACCCTGCTTTATGTACTGTAAATAGTGCACTCCTGAACCCTGCACTCTGTACTTATTGCACTCCTTGTATTTATTGCACCTTTAAGACTCTCTAAATTTGGGAAGGGGGGTGGGTGTGGGGGGTTTAGTTGTTGGGAGGAGGGGCACATGGTTGAGTTCCTGCATATATTCTCTGAGAAAAAAAAAGCCCTGTCTAGTATTATATCAGTGTTTTTTCAACAAGGGTTCCTCCAGAGTTTGGTAGGGGTCTATTGGAAAATGAGCAGTGTCTGCCTTTCAGATGAGTAACCACTGACAACAATGATCATTGTAGCTATTTGAACAGGCAGGGGGGGGGAAATCTTCCAAATGAGCACAAGTGTCAGGGGCATTCTTCCAAGAAACCACCACACTAATGTACTGTGAGTTGTAGCTATAGTAATTATTATTAGGGGTTCCCTGAGACTGGAAAATTACTGTATTTTAAGTGTTCCTCCATGTTATAAAATATTGAGAAAGGCTTATAAAGGAGCCCTTAATGAAGTGTGGGAGGACCCTTGAAAGCAATGAGACTAATGCCTCGTACACACGCAACGATTGTTGGCCGTGAATTTTTGGCCAACGTCCGATCGGCCAATTGTCGGCTTGTTAGTATGATGCTTCCGACAACCGACTGCGACTTTTCGGCCAAACAAAATCTGGTGTGCATGCTATTAAATTTTTGTTGGCCGTCAACAGAACGGCCGATTTTCCGTCAGTCAGTACAGATTTCGGCAGACAAAAATCAGATGAACAAGACTGGGCATGCTCAGAGAAGAAAAAAAACACAGAAAGTAAACCAGCACATGACATCACTTCTGAAGTTGGTTGTTGTTGGCCGAGAAAATTTGTGTGCAGTCTAGAGCACATTTCAAGCAACACAACAACACTGGACAAAAGACGGCCGATTGGTCGGGCGATAATCGTTGCGTGTGTACGAGGCTTAAAGCAGACCATAGATTATGCAATTTTCTTTCCTTCACACCACATGTGGAAGGAAAATAAATTACTTGACTCTCCCATCAACACAGTCAGTGTTGATGTGGGGATTCTCTCTCTCTCTCTCAGGGCTATTGTTTTCTGCCGGTTGGAAGCCCTCCCTGTCGGCAGAACACAATGATCACTGTTGGCGGCTATAGCCACTGGCAGTGATCACATGAAAAAAATCCAACAGGCTGGCTGTACTGACAATATCTCTAAAAACAGTTAAAAAATCAGCAAATTGTAATTTGGAAAAATCCCAGTTTAGTCATGAACTCTGATTGGCTATAGAATCACCACAGAATTCTGAGAAGTTCAGTTTCAGAATAAGAAAATGCAATTTAGAATTAGCTGTCATAGTCAACAGGAAAGTTGTTAGCTCAGTGTTCAAATTTGCAATTTTTTCTTGCATATTGTGAAGTCTGCTAATCATGATAGGTGCAAACAACGGGAAACTCACATTGAGTAAGTTACTGGCATTTGCACGTTGTTTGTGGCCAGTCGGGATTCCATTAATGCATTGTGATTTGTTTTCTTATTGAACGCTGTGGTAAGTGCAGACAGGCAGAATGAATAAAGAAATCAAATTAAAAAATATTGAAGAGAGGCAGCAATGATTTCACCTTGAATAAACAATAACAGCTATTTTTAATGCTGGCTTTTATAAACCTAGACACTGACTTTACAATTTTTTTTTTCCAGCTATGTTTTTTCCAATATCAGCTGTACATTTACAGTATCCCACAAAAGTGAGTACACCCCTCACATTTTTGTAAATATTTTATTCTATCTTTTCATGTGACAACACTGAAGAAATGACACTTTGCTACGATGTAAAGTAGTGAGTGTACAGCTTGTATAACAGTGTAAATTTGCTGTCCCCTCAAAATAACTCATCACACAGCCATTAATGTCTAAACCACTGGCAACAAAAGTGAGTACACCCCAAGTTAAAATGTCTAAACTAGGCTCAAAGTGTTAATATTTTGTTTGGCCACCATTATTTTCCAACACTGTGTTAACCCTCTTGGGCATGGAGTTCCCCAGAGCTTCACAGGTTGCCACTGGAGTTCTCTTCCACTCCTCCATTACGACATCACAAAGCTGGTAGATGTTAGAGACCTTGCGCTCCTCCACCTTTTGTTTGAGGATGCCCCACAGATGCTGAATAGGGTTTAGGTCTGGAGACATACTTGGCCAGTCCATCACCTTTACCCTCAGCTTCTCTAGCAAGGCAGTGGTCATCTTGTAGGTGTGTTTGGGGTTGTTATGTTGGAATACTGCCCTGCGGCCCAGTCTCCGAAGGGAGGGGATCATGTTCTGCTTCAGTATGTCACAGTACATGTAGGCATTCATGATTCCCTCAATGAACTGTAACTCCCCAGTGCCGGCAGCACTCATGCAGTCCCAGACCATGACACTCCCACCACCATGCCTGACTGTAGGAAAGACAAACTTGTCTTTGTACTCCTCACCTGGTTGCCATCACACGTGCTTGACACCATCTGAACAAAATAAGTTTAACTTGGTCTCATCAGACCACAGGACATGGTTCCAGTAATCCATGTCCTTAGTCTGCTTGTCTTCAGCAAACTGTTTGCAGGCTTTCTTGTGCATCATCTTTAGAAGAGGCTTCCTTCTGGGACGATAGCCATGCAGACCAATTTGATGCAGTGTGCGGCGTATAGTCTGAGTACTGACAGGCTCACCCCCCAACCCTTCAACCTCTGCAGCAATGCTGGCAGCCCTCATATGTCTATTTCCCATAGACAACCTTTGGACATGATGTTGAGCATGTGCACTCAACTTCTTTGGTTGACCATGGCGAGGCCTGTTCTGATTGGAACCTGGCCGGTTAAACCGCTGTATGGTCTTTGCCACCGTGCTGCAACTCAGTTTCAGGGTCTTGGCAATCTTCTTATAGCCTGGGCCATCTTTATGTAGAGCAACAGTTCTTTTTTTCAGATCCTCTGAGAGTTCTTTGTCATGAGGTGCCAGTTTGAACTTCCAGTGACCAGTATGAGAGAGTGAGTGCGATAACACCAAATTTAACACACCTGCTCCCCATTCACAACTGAAACCTTGTAACACTAACGAGTCACATGACACCAGGGAGGGAAAATGGCTAATTGAGCCCAATTTGGACATTTTCACTTAGGGGCGTACTCATTTTTGTTTTCAGCAGCTTAGACATACAGTAAATGGCTGTGTGTTGAGTTATTTTGAGGGGACAGCAAATTTACACTGTTATACAAGCTGTACATTCACTACTTTACATTGTAGCAAAGTGTAATTTCTTCAGTGTTGTCACATGAAATGATATAACAAAAATGTGAGGATTGTACTCACTTTTGTGAGACACTGTATATGCTGTGGCATGTGAAACCTAAAACAAGAATACATTTAGATAAGGATACCTCACGGGGATGTCCAGCCTCCCTTATACCGTATAGTTACTTGACCATTAACAGTTTAGAAAACTCACCAGGACTTTTTCAGTAGATACGTTTTTACACAATTACAACTTCAATAGAAAATTAGAATACCTTCATTTTTATTTAATCTTATTCCAGATGGAATAAAAATGAATGCATTCTAATTTTATATTAAAGCTGTAACTGTGTAGAAAATTGTGTACCTAAAAAGTCCCAGAGAGTTTTATAAACTGTTGAATGTGAAACCTAATGCATAAAGGGAATTATTAAAATATTTCATTTTACAGAAAGGTTTAAGTAAAGTTTAAAATGAGAGGTTTTTCCAAAATAATGTATAATTTATTTTAAGAGAAGAAGATGGATTCTCAAGCCTGTATAACGTATTTGCTTTAGGCTGGGTTCACATATATGTGAATTGGATGCGGATTTCCCCGCATCCAATTCGCATGACAGGCGAGTGTGACTGGCTCTCAATGGAGACAGTTCACACAGGTCCAGGGCGGCCACAGTCCGGATTACAGTTGAGGTGCAAATTAAGGCAAAAATTTGGATCTGAATCACACATAAACCGTTGAACAGACACACACCAGACCCCAGGCATGAACCCTCCGCCACACATATGCGAACCCGGCCTCAAAATACATTTACAGCAGAAGTTTATTCTCAAAGATCATAATTTATTAACCAAACAGCTAGACTTCTTATGACATTTCTTATTGCCACTTACTCTTGCAGTGCAAATGCTGAAGTGTTTAGGAGCAATCTCAACCACTCTGGAGCAAGAGCTTGCATTATCAAAAAACACAATGGTGTTGTGCTGGGGTGGAAATAGACATAAAACTTTGAAAGTGTTGGGCACACCACTCCCTATTTCCTACTCCCCAGAAGATAAACAACATTATTGATTTTATGTGTTGTTCTCTACAATTTTACCGGAATCATTGGTTTTTAATTAGACTAAATATCTTCAAAGATTTCTCAGCTATTCCCATTGCTTTAAATTAAGCCTTTTCGTTTATGTAACATGCTAAGCTGTTGAAATATTTCCGGGCTCTACCCTAATCTGGGGAAAGGGAGTCTTTTTTCCTCCCCTCTTCTGTGGAAAGGAAGTTCCTTTCAGTCTTTCTTTCTAGGAGAATGTGTTTTTTCCCTCCTCCCCTTTCGGGAAAGGCTGGCTTGGAGTAGGCAGCAGTGCTGAATTTATAAGGTGGCAAAAGGGACAATTGCCCTGGGCCACCTGCCAGAGGGAGCCCCAGACTTTCATTATAAAAACTGAAACTTATTTTCTCTTGAGACCTTCAGCAGTGTGTTCATTGAGGAAGCTGTCCAGTTTACAGCCTTTGCCAAGCTCCAGTTATGTCTCACGCCATCTCAACAGGCAGTTTTATTACATGATGAAGGGCTTGCTGGTACCTTTCCAGGTGTTAATGTAACTCTTAAAATATATTTGAGCATAATGGTCACTAGTTGTTCGGGAGAAAGGTCATTTAGCAAATTAGAACTGATAAAGAATTATTTGAGAACCCCAGCAACTCATGAAAGACTAAGTGCTCTATGCCTACTGGCTGTCGAGAGCAGTGTCCTCAAGGTTATACAGTTTCACATTAGAATTCCACAGGAAGGATGTTTAAAACGAATGTGGTTTACTTTAAAGCAGATCTACAGCTTAAAACAAAACTGTTCCCCACACCCCTTTTCATTTCCCTCCCTCTTTTGCTTTTAACCACTTGCCGACTATTTACGTCGGCAGTCAGCCCCTCACAGGCAGAGTGACCGGCGGACCCGATGTCCGCCGGTCACTCGGCGATCGTCGGTGCAGAGGGAGAAAGGCAGGCGGCTGATGTAAACAAGCCGCCTGTCATTCTCCCCTGTGTAGAAACAGTGATCATACGGTTCTACTATGTAGGACCATTGATCACTATTCCTACAGCTCAAGCCACAGCCAATCACAGTAAGAAACACACCCCTAGGGACACACATAACCCCTCCCTCTCAAAAAAAGTTAACCTCTTCACTGCCACTGTAATTTTACAGTAACAGTGCATATGTATAGCACTGATTACTGTAGAAATGTCACTGGTAACCCCAAAAGTGTCAAAAATGTCAGTCAAGGGTCCGATCTGTCCGCCGCAGTACCGCAAAAAAATCGCAGATCGCCGCCATTACGCGTTTAAAAAAAAACAACAAAAATTACAAAAATCTTTCCCTTTGTTAGTAAACGTGATAACTTTTGCGCAAACCAATCAAAATACGCTTTTTGCGATTTTTTTTACCAAACATATGTAGCATAAAAGAAATTGGCCGAAAATGTTAAAAAATTTGATTTTTACATTTTTTTGGGGGGGAATTTCATATAAAAAAATTTGAAAAATATTGTTATTTTTGCAAAATTGACGCTCTTTTTTTGTTTATAGCGCATGATCAAAAAATCGCACAGGTGATGAAATACCGCCAAAAGAAAGCTCTGTTTGTGGGAAAAAAAGAACGTCAATTTTGTTTGGGTACAGCGTCGCTCAACCGCACAATTGTCCATTAAATTCACGCAGTGCTGAATCTCAAAATAGCCCCTGGTCAGGAAGGGGGTAAAATCTTCCAGGGCTTAAGTGGTTAAATACTCTTTATACAGTGCCTTGAAATACCTCTTGAAAATTTTCACCTTCGGTCATGTTACAACCAAAAACGTAAATGTATTTTATTGGGATGTTATGTGATAGACCAACACAAAGTGGAAGGAAAATGATAAATGTTTTTCAAAAATGTTTACAAATAAATACGTGAAAAGTGTGTCATGCATTTGTATTCAGGCCGCCTGAGCCAATACTTGGTAGAACCACCTTTCACTGAAATTACAGCTGCAAGTATATTTGGGTATGTTTCTACCAGTTTTGCACATCTACCGTAGAGTGAAATTTCTGCCCATTCTCCTTCTTTGCAAAATAGCTCAAGCTCTGTCAGATTGGATGGAGGGCGTCTGTGAACAGCAATTTTCAAGTCTTGGCACAGATTCTCAATTGGATTTAGGTCTGGACTTTGACTGGGCGATTCTAAACACATTAATATTCTTTGATCTAAACCATTCCATTGTACCTCTGGCTGTATATTTAGGGTCGTTATCCTGCTGGAAAGTGAACCTTTGCCCCAGTCTCAAGTCTTTTGCAGACTCTAACAGGTTTTCTTCTGAGATTGCCCTGTATTCTGTTCCATTCATCTTTCCGTCAACTTTGACCAGCTTCCCTGTCTCTGTTGAAGAAAAGCATCCCCACAACAAGATGCTGGCACCACCATGTTTCACGGTAGGGATGGTGTGTTCAGGGTGATATGCAGTGTTAGTTTTCCGGCCCACATAACGTTTTGCTTTTAGGCCAAAAAGTTACATTTTGGTCTCATCTGACCAGAGCACCTTCTTCCACATGTTTGCTGTGTCCCCCACATCGCTTCTCGCAAACTGCAAAAGGGAGTTCTTATGGCTTTATTTCAACAATGGCTTTCTTCTTGCCACTCTTTCATAAAGGCCAGATTTGTGGAGTGCACGACTAATAATTGTCCTGTGGACAGATTTTCCCACTTGAGCTATGGATCTCTGCAGCTCCTCCAGAGTTACCATGTGCCTCTTGGCTGCTTCTCTGATTAATGCTCTCGATCCTTGGCCAGTCAGTTTAGGTGGGCAGCCATGTCTTGGTAGGTTTGCAGTTGTGCCATAATCTTTCCATTTTTGGATGATGGATTGAACAGTGCTCTGTGAGATGTTCAAAGCTTTAGATATTTTTTAAAACCCAACCCTGCTTTAAACCTCTCCACAAATTTGTCCCAGACCTATCTGGTGTGTTCCTTGGCCTTCATGATGCTGTTTGTTCACTTTGGTTCTCTAACAAACCTCTGAGGGCATTACAGAATGGCTGTATTTCTACTGATATTAATTTACACACAGGTGGTCTCTATCTACTAATTAGGTGACTTCTGAAGGCAATTGGTTCCACTAGATTTTAGTTAGGGGTATCAGAGTAAAGGGGTTGAATGCAAATGCACGCCACGCTTTTCAGATATTTATTTGTAAAAAGTTTTTAAAACCCTTTATTATTTTTCCTTCCTCTTCACAATTATGTGTCACTTTGTGTTGGTCTATCACATAAAATTCCAATAAAATAAGTCCACGGTTTTGGTTGTAACATGCAAAATGTGGAAAATTTCAAGGGGTATGAATACTTTTGACTGCACTGTACATATCTAAAATCCAGCAGTTTTCTTTTTAGTTACATGATATCCCAGGTACTGGTCATCTTCTTCCTGCAGTGGTGGATGGTGGTAATCCAAACTGCAGAGTAGTGCTGATATTATGACATCACCGCCGCTCACTGCAGTATTCTACCATGAGCCAGGTACTTCAAGGTGCTCAAACTAGTGGTACATTTTAATGCCAACCTCTGCATTAGCTTATACTTTCTTACCCAACAAGACTTCTTCTTTTCACTCTTAGTGGGAAATTAAGCAATGGTAGAGTGAATGGAAGGTAAGCAGAAGCTGCTATAGGAGCTGGCGTTAAAGTTAACCTGTTACTTTTAGTCCTGCTAAGAAGAGCACAGGTGCACTTTAAAGTGCTTATATTATTCCATGTGCTCAGTTTAGCATGCTTAAAGTGATTGTAAAGATTTAAGAAAAAAATAACAAACATGTTATACTTACCTGCTCTGTGCAGTTGGTTTTTCACAGAGTGGCCCGGATCCTCCTCTTCCCGAGTCCCTCTTCGGCTCTCCTGGACCCTCCCTCCTGTTGAATGCCCCCACAGCAAGCAGTTTTTGGTGGGGGCACCCAAGCCGAGTCACAGCTCCCTGTGTCCATTCAGACACAAAGCCGTGACCCGGCCCTGCCCTCTCTCTCCTGATTGGCTGGCTGACTGACTTTGACAACAGCGGGAGCCAATCACATCACGCTGCTGTCTTAGCCAATGAGGAGGGGAGTCCCAGGCAGCTGAGAAACTCCTGCAACATCACTGGATAAAGATGGGCTCAGGTAAGTTTTGGGGGGGCTGAGGGGGGCTGCTGCACACAGAAGGTTTTTTTTTTTTTTTTTATCCTTATGCATAGAATGCATAAGGATAAAAAAAACCTTCTGCCTTTACAATCCCTTATTAAAAAAAGAATAGCGCACACATGCAAAAGAAATTACTACCAAATTTGAAGACAATCCATAGATAAAAATGGGGATTTGGTCCCACTATATGGCCATATAGTGCTCAAGCCCACCACTACGTCAAAGTACCCCATTATCAGTGGGTCCTACACTATCCATGAAAAAGAGATGAATCCAGCCTTTCTAACCCTTGGAGATAATACTCCTTGCTGGGAAAAGATGTGCAAATGCACTACAGGGGACTCCTCCTATATCCACTTGATAGTGGACACTGATAAGAGTACAGGTGTGTGTGGGGGGCGGGATTCATCTCTTTTTCATGGATAGTGTAGGACCCACTGATAATGGGGTACTTTGACGTAGTGGTGGGCTTGAGCACTATATGGCCATATGGTGGGACCAAATCCCCATTTTTATCTATGGATTGTCTTCAAATTTGGTAGTCATTTCTTTTGCATGTGTGCGCTATTCTTTTTTTAATATGCATGTATTTTGGTTCATAGCTGCACCAGCTTTAGAAATACATGGGTATGCTCCCCCAAATTTTTTGCTTGTTTATTATGTATTCGGTCTGACCAGACTACCGAGGTTGAGCAACCCACCCCACCCCCCACACACACCTGTACTCTTATCAGTGTTCACTATCAAGTGGATATAGGAGGAGTCCCCTGTAGTGCATTTGCACATCTTTTCCCAGCAATGAGTATTATCTCCAAGGGTTAGAAAGGCTGGATTCATCTCTTTTTCATGGATAGTGTAGGACCCACTGATAATGGGGTACTTTGACGTAGTGGTGGGCTTGAGCACTATATGGCCATATGGTGGGACCAAATCCCCATTTTTATCTATGGATTGTCTTCAAATTTGGTAGTCATTTCTTTTGCATGTGTGCGCTATTCTTTTTTTAATATGCATGTATTTTGGTTCATAGCTGCACCAGCTTTAGAAATACATGGGTATGCTCCCCCAAATTTTTTGCTTGTTTACAATCCCTTGAAGGGCCTGTTTACACTAGCTGTGTGGACTAGCGTTTACTGCTAGCTTGCGGTGGGAAGTGACTCCTTATGTTGTTATCATGTAAAGAAGTGCTGTTTATTTCTTTCTTTAACTCTGTTAAAATGTCATAATGACCTTTCATTTACACTTCTGCACTGTAGAAGAGATGCGGTGTAAAAAGGGACAGTGTTTACAGATGAGCTCCAGTATGTTACAGAAAAATGCAAATGGTCTGTGATTTTCTGCAAAGAACTGCAACTGCTACCCACCAAAAGGCGGCACAAAAGTGTTATCAAGGCACATAGAAAAAATAATTGTTTTCTATGTGCCCTTGGGGCGAATATTGTTGATCAAGTGCAGAATAATGACCACAGACATTTAGAAACTGACAAAATTACTGAATACATTTTTGTTGCTTTGTTACATTTTATTGCAACTATCTGTAAGTCTGTACAGTATAAACATTAAGCAGCTGAATTTTTTTTTTTTTTCATGACCGAAAGATAAAAAGTGAGCAGAATTATTCAGGTCCATGCCACAATGACATTTTAATAACCAAGTAATACAATATAATTTATTCTCTTTTGTTCTAGACATGTACAAAGACAAATAAAAAGCACTTTTGGTGGTAAGAGCAACTTGATGCGATTGTGTCTGTGCTGTACCCACAATGCTCTGCTCATGTCGCACACTGTGATAATCATGCATCTGAGGCAGACTGATAACAGCCTGTACATCGAGGCATATCAATGAGCTCTGGGGGCTTATTTTTATGCAGTGGACGAATTTATTCCTCCCTTTTATGCTCCATATCATTTTTGTGCCTAATTGAGAGTGAAAGCAAATACAATTACAGGGACATGCATCCATGACCCGGGAAAGTCATATCCACATTAAGAACCTTTTATATAATATTAAAGATATATATCCTTACAGTGGAGAGCAAAGGGCATAACAATTACTTGCTTATATTTTGCAAAGAAAAGACATGAAAAGTGTTTTTTTTTTTTTTAAGTTAACAAAATGAGGTAAGCTACTGTAAGAGAAAACCTTTTTATTTGATATTGCATTAGTCTCTGGAATAATAGAATACCGATTTAATAACTGGGAATGTAGCTTTTTGTAATGAGACATGACAATACTTTCTCTACAGACAATAACTAATACAGCACTAAAATAAGAAAAACAGATAAATTTGCATTGTAAATAGAAATAAAGACATATTGAATGCTAAAGGGATAATTAAAAAGATAATTCCTACCTGGTTGTTATAATGACAGTTTAATCTGAAAAATTTGCTTACAGAAATCCTGCTAAAAGTACAGAGTTTACATAGCAGAAGCACAAACATATACCTTACAGTACATTTATTTGGGCAGCTACATAGGATAGATCAGATATAAGTTTGAATCAGGGTCTAAATATGATAAAACTGTATCGGACTCGTAGTATTCTTCCTTTGTATTCCATGTTTGTTGTGTTGATTTTATTGTGGTGTGTCTTCAGTTTGGTCAATTGGATTATAAAAAAAAAAAAAAAAAACTCGACTTTTGCTATATAATGATATAACATATGTGTTTGGTCCATTCTAATTTGTAGCCAGCTAACCAGCCAGCTGTCCTTAGGTTTGTTACACTGAGGCTTCCATATTTTAAGACATTCAAGGACTAATACTGAGACTTATTATTTGGTTGGCATTGCAGTAGGCAGTCTAAAAAGAACAGAGTCTAAAAAGCACATAAGAACATATGTAGGTAAGCATTGTAGTGTAGAGGCATGGGGGGTGCCCAGTGTTGTTATATAGTTTGGCCATTAGATGTTGCCATAGTTCGGGTTGGGAACCCTGTAGTGAGAGTAGGCAGTGTAGGTGCCTAGATAGCAAAAAAGTGTTAACCCTACCCCTGCCAGGGTGGGGCATCTTGGGTACAGGGCTCTATACAAATAGTCTGGTGGGAGTCCACCTGTGGTCCCTTGGTCATGGAAAGAACTGCAAGGGCAATGACATCAAAGATTTAGTCAAAGAGTATCTAGCTTCTGGGAAATTCTTCCTTGGGGAGGAAACGAAAAAGAATAGCTGAAGTACTTATGGAACTATTCACATCCCTGGGGTATGGAATGTAGGAAAAAAATCCCCTAAAGGTATACGCTGCTCCTCTGGCTCTCTGCTCTTCTGTTAACTCTTTCACCTGAAGGCTTGTGGCTTCACCAATTGGGATGACTGAAACTATGTACATATGTAAATTAACTGTTTTCCTGTAAATTGTCAATGTATAAACTCCTTCTTCTCCTAATCCTATAATTGAAATGTCTTCTGCAAATGAAACCTGTGTCGAAAAGCCTGCTGCTGGGGTCTATTGTCATAGGGCCTGAGAAAGGTATGAAATGGACTACTGGATGGTGCTGGTCATGCCAGGCCAGGGGCCTCCTGGGGAATGGCTTTGTCATGGCACCCAGGGAAGCATCCCATGCCCAAAGCATTTCAGTGGGCCTAGGGTCCAGCCTATGCTGGGCAAGAATGGTTTAAAGAACGCAGGTGCTCACCCATCACGAGGCAGTGCACTTGGAAGACATGAAGGACATGTAGCAAGCATAACTACACAACAGCATCATCAACTAAATTTGCTATAACCCTAGTATTGTATAGAAAGTATTGTTATATTCTTAATAATATAGAGTTTTATTTTACAGGACTCTTCCAACAGCTATTTAATATTCCATATTAAATGTGTGCAATAACCAGTGACAACCAAAGACATTTCTTTGTATACCATATTAGGGCACAAGAACAATAAAAGGTGATTACTGACGGGTTGCCTTGGGATATTAATCTTTGCACATTGCTCTTTGCCATATTTAATAAGCCTACAGATATTTTATTAAACTGCCTTATCATTTCTAATTCTTTAATGGTGGCTGTCGCCTTTTTTATGTTTAATTAAATCTTAGTTTCATAACAAGTCCCATGAGTGTGGTTTCCTGTAGTAGAGCTGCATGCTGAGTGATTTTATGCTTCATCCCACAGGCACATAACTATTTCAGGATGAGCGCATCATGTATACTATACTATCATGAGCTTATATATATCTGCTATGCAACCCAGTGATTTATTATAAACAAAAACACAATTCCTAATGGCATGTAACTGCATTACAGGCAAGCATAGACTTATTTTGTGCACAATTTTCATTATTTATAGCATGTGTTTATATATTCATATAAAGTAATTACACTTTCAAAAAAATCTTTTTAGCAAAATAATAGATTTTGCTTTAATAATCTAATAAATCTTGTTTTGCTGGACATCATTGACAATTGTATCTGAGATTAGACATACAGTGCACCTGGAAAGTATTCACAGCGCTTCACTTTTTCCATATTTTGTTATGTTACAGCCTTATTTCAAAATGGATTAAATTAATTATTTTCCTCAAAATTTTACAAACAATACCCCATAATGACAACGTGAAAGAAGTTTGCTAAAAATCTTTGCAAATTTATTAAAAATAAAAAATGAAAAAAATCCCATGTACCAAAGTACTCACTGCTTTTGCCATGACACTCAAAATTAAGCTCAGGTGCATCCTTGAGATGTTTCTACCACTTGATTGGAGTCCACTTGTTGATTGGACATGATTTGGAAAGGCACACACCTGTCTATTTAAGGTCCCACAGTTAACTGTGCATGCCAGAGTACAAACCAAGCCATGAAGTCCAAGGAATTGTCTGTAGACCTCTGAGACAGGGTTGAATCGAGGCACAGATCTAGGGAAGGGTACAGAAACATTTCCCAATGAGCACGGTGGCCTCCATCATCCGTAAATGCAAGACATGTGGAAACACCAGGACTCTTCCTAGAGTGGGCTGCCCAGCCAAACTGAGCGATTGGGGGAGAAGGGCCTTAGTCAGGGAGGTGACCAAGAATCTGATGGTCACTCTGACAGAGCTCCAGCATTTCTCTGTGGAGAGAAAAGAACTATCCAAAACAACCATCTCTGCAGCACTCCACCAATCAGGCCTGTATGGTAGAGTGGCCAGATGGAAGACACTCCCCAGTAAAGGCACATGATAGTCCAACTGGAGTTTGCAAAAAGGCACCTGAAGGAATCTAAATGAGAAACAAATGACAATGAGAAACAAATTCTTTGGTCTGATAAAACAAAGATTAAACTCTTGGTCTGAAAGCCACGTGTCATGTCTGGAGGAAACCAGGCACCGCTCATCGCCTGGGCAATACCATCCCTACAGTGAAACACGTGGCAGCATCAGGCTGTGGGGATGTTTTTCAGTGGCAGGAACTGGAAGACTAGTCAGGATTGGGGAAAATATGAATGCAGCAATGTACAGAGACATCCTTGATGGAAACCTGCACTAGAGCGCTCTTGACCTCAGACTGGGGGGAAGATTTATCTTCCAACAGGACAACAACCCTAAACACACAGTCAAGATACCAAAGGAGTGGCTATGGGACAATTCTGTGAATGTCGTGGAGTGGCCCAGCCAGAGCATAAATTGAACCTCTCTGCAGAGATTCTAAAAATGGCTGTGCACTGACACTTCCCATCCAACCTGATCGAGCTTGAAAGGTCCTGCAGAGAAGAATGCGAGAAACTGCTCAAAAATAGGTGTGTCAAGCTTCTAGAATCATACTCCAAAAGACTTGAGGCTGTAATTGGCGCCAAAGGTGCTTCAACAAAACATTGAGTAAAGACTTTGAATAATGTACGTGTGATTTTTTTTTTTGTTTTTTAGTTTTAATAAATTTGTAAAGATTTCAAGCAGACTTCTTTCATGCTCTCATTATGGAGTGTTGTTTGTAGAATGAATTTTGAGGAAAATAATTAATTTAATCTATTTTGGAATAAGGCTGTAACATAACAAAATGTGGAAAAAGTGAAGCGCTATAAATACTTAACGTATGCACTGTATATGCTGTTTTTGTATAGATTTATGGTGTAGATTTATTTGGGTTTCTTCTGCCAAAAAAGTGGTGTAAGCCCTGCTGCCACATTACCAGCAATTCCATGCTGAGAATATTATAATAAATAATAGGTACCAGCCTCTGCAGTTTTTCAGTCACTGGTAGTGCTATACCTCGCTTCTATGTTGCCTTCTTCACCTATACATACATTACTTATTTCATAATTAGGATCACTGGATCCTGTGTAGCACATGCAATGCCATGATACTGAGCCAATATATTTAATGGCCTCCTTTAATAATGGACAGCCTCAACACCAGAAATGACCTTGGTGCACACAATCTGCATGTGTTGCCTCCACCTTTAATCCCAAAGATTTAGCTGGTGTCATGTTTCTGTTTCAGCATCTTCAGTAATCACATCCTCCAAATCACATACAATTTTTTATTTTTCATTGGTACAGGTTCCCTAGGGCAGACACATCCCCCCCCCCTCTTTCCCCATGCCATTTTGACATTTTTAATTTAACAGATTGGCTCCCATTGATTTCAACTTGTGATGTTTGTCGAGTCCAGAAAGGAAAAATGGTTTTACATTTCTGGCAAATGACATTTTATTCTGGCTTAAAAAAAAACGGGCAATGAAATGTCATTTGCTGACAATTTAAACTGTCACTTTTGCTGTAGCACATACTAAAAAAAAAAAAACAAATTCTGTAGAATCCTACCAAAATGCATACCTGACCCATTGAACCTAATAAATATCCTCACAAAAAAAAAAAAGTGAGGTCACAATACAAAATCAATACCAGAGTCCTAATTTGAGCATGGAGGAAAGGGGAAAGAGGCCTCTTCCCCAAAATGCTGACCAGTGGTTGTAGGGGCATGCAGGCAGGGAACTTATCAGAATCGGGAAGCCCCATTCAAAATAAGAGGGCCCCCAGATACCAGCCCCCTCTTTGTGAATGAGAATAGGATACATATTACCCCTACTATTTCACAAAAAAATATAACTTAAAAATAAAGCCACCAAAATTATCGACAAACCCTTTATAAAAATTAAAACCCCCCAAAAAAGTTCCTCATTGTAAATCCGTCATCAGTCTTAATGCCTGTCGCTTACTTATTTGCTGGAATTAAAACCTGATTGACCAAATACATCTGATCCTTATGGTATTGGTTGCTAAGTAACAGCTCCCCAAGCTATCATCAGGTATATGAGGTAAGGGGTGGTGCAAAAAGTGGTCACCGCCTCCACCTATAACTGGTTGCAGATGCATGTGCTCTCATTGTAGAGACTCTTTAAATTGTAGAGTTAGGGACTGCAGATTACAGGGTGCCTTGTCGGGGCCTGCAGCTTACGCATGTATTTACAAATGTGTGCAACCAAACCCCTGTTTTTAACGCATACTGTTAGACAGGTCAATTCAGTTGGTCGCTGGCTGGTTGGTAAGTTGTGACTGGAAATCTCTTCGTTTTTTTTTGATCTGTGTCCACCCTTCCAGTGCTCCTTACCATGAAAACCAGTTGTAGGTGGAGGCGGTGACCACTTTTTGCATTATCGTTGATATCTATATTGAGCCAGGCAACGCACTGACACCTTTGCCGCCATTGTGCGATGTGCTGGGAGTTCAGTGTGACCCTGTGCCTTTAAGGAGGGGTGGGCTGCCTCTAGTCACCTGTCCTCCATTTATCCCATTAGATGCATGTGCTCTCATTGTAGAGACTCTTTAAATCGTAGAATTAGGGACTGCAGCTTACAGGGTGCCTGCAGCTTACGCATGTAAGTTGGTAAGTTGTGACTGGAAATCTCTTTGTTTTTTTGAAGGTAAGGGGTGGACATAGAAGTGACATTGACCAAATATGGCCATGGCCATACTTGGGTAATGTCCGTGCTCAAATATAGCCAGTTACCATATTTGGGCAATGTTGTCACTGCTATCCCAGCCCCTTTGCCTACGGGGCTGTGGAATTTCTGGCCATGTAAGCAATGAGGTGACAGTGGAAGTTGCTATATAAAGTAGTTGCTATGCCATAATGTAACAGGAACATTAAAGCATGTGTTACCCCAACACTATCCTGATATGTGCCTGCTGTACCATGTACTTGTAGGAGAAAGTATCCTGTTCTCTTTGTATTGCTTCCTTTATGTGATTTCCTATTAAACCTCACTAAGCAGAAGAACACGCCATGGTCAGTTCTCTAGCTATGCTGGGAACTCAGTGTACTCTCATCCAATGATCAGACTTGTCTTGACAAGCCCCCGCTGCACAGCCATTCCCTGGAAAGCTCAGTGTAATGCAGCTTCTCCTCCCCACAGCTCTTATGCAGCTGAGAGCAGAGAGAAAGTCATCACTTATAAAAAAAAGGGACAAAAGGTAATTTTTATGTTTTTTTTTTTAATATCTATACAAAAATGTTTTGCCTTTCATTTCTATTTTAAACTGGTTGTTTTACAAGGTGATCGTTTACAATCACTTTAACAAAGACCACCACAGTAATGGTGGCATATATACTGAACACAAATCCACTCAAAACTAATTAGAAAGCTTTGGGTGAAGCTGGGCAAGATAGATTTATCAGTGTTGAAAGGTGCAATAATGTGTTTTATAAGCTAACAGAATTGTTACATTATACATACATTTAATCCCATATTTGGGTTAAACATGTTAGCCAACTGGTTCAGTAATGTTTAATCATTATGTAAGATTTAGCCCCGGTTCACACTAGGGCGACCTGTGAGGCGACCTGGTCGCCTCACAGGTCGCCGCAGGTCGCCTCCCATAGGGAAGCTGCGGACCCGTTCTAATAGGAGCGACACAAGTCGCTCCGACCTAGAAAAAGGGTCCGGAGCTTCTTTGGGGCGACCAGGAGGCGACCGCCATAGACTTCAAAGTTATGAAGTCCGTGGCGGCCGCTCCGAGGTCGCGGCGCGCTGCTCGCACCGCGATCTCGGAGGTCGCCCCTGGAAGTAGCGTCGCGGTAGTGTGAACCGGCGCTTAAAGTATTGAGTTGCCTCACTAACCAGTTCAAGTCTGGACAATTTCATCCCCTTCCAGTCCAGGCCAATTTTCAGCTTTCAGAGCTGCCACATTTTAAATGACAATTACTCAGGCATGCAACACTGTATTGAAATAACATTTTTATCATTTTTTTTAGACTGACAGAGCATTTTTTTAGTGGTATTTATTCACCACTGGGTTTTTTATTTTATGCTATATAAAAAAAAATACCAAAAATTTTGAAAAAAAAACAAAAACTGCTTTTCTTATTTTTTGTTAATAAATTTTGCAAATAAATATAATTTCTTTGTAAATTTAGGCCAAAATTATTGTGCCATATTTTTTATGTAAAAATAACCCAAAATCAGTGTATATTATTTAGTCTGTGTGAATGTACTGACTACCAATATAATTTCTTTGGGGCCCTAAAATGCCAGGGCAGTACCCCCCAAATTACCCCTTTTAAAAATTAGACAGTCCGAGGTATTTAACAGGAGGCATGACACATTTTGTTGGACATTTTTGAAAGTTGTCATATTTTGCCAACATTTTTGGGAAAAGGATGAAAGTAAATAAAATGTTTTTTTTTTTTTTTGTGTTGTCATTTCAATCACACCCCAAAACACATTCTGCTACTCCTCCAGAGTATGGCATTACCACGTGTGAAACTTTTTCACTGCCTGGCCACACATGCAATGAGCACCTTCAGGTGTTTTAGGAGCAAATATTACACATCAAATTTCTTGACTTCATCACATTTTTGGAGGTCCTGGAGCACCAGAACAGTGGAAAGACCCACTAAATGACCATATTTTGGAAAACAAACACCCAAGGTATGTTTTAAGAGGCATAGGGAGTTTTCTGAAGACTTCATTTTTTGCCACAAGGTTTTGAGAAATGTACAAAATGCTAATTTTTTTTTTTTTTTTGCAAAGTTGTCAAATCTATGAGATATGTCTAATACACAGCATGTGCATACTTAAAATACACCTCAAAACACACTCTCTGGAGGGACCCAACATCCAATAAGCACCTTTAGGCATTCTAGGGACAAAAATTACACATCAAATTTCTTGACTACCTATCACATTTTTGGAGGCCCTGGAGCACCAGGGTAGTGAGAACACCCAGAGAATTACCACATTTTCTAAAGAAAACACCCCAAGGTATCTTCTAAGAGGCATGTGAATCTTCTGAAGACTTCATTTTTTTTGCCACATGTTTTTGGAAAATGTGGAAAGAAAATGAAAATGTATTTTCTTTATGCAAAGTTGTCAGTTATAAAGATACTTCTAAAACACAGCATAGGCATACTTAAAATTACACCTCAAAACACTTTCTCTAACTCCTCCTAAATATTACAATACCACATGTGTGAATCTTTTTCACAGTCTAGCCACAATTGCCTGGTTGTATCCAGGATGGCAGGTATGTGTGTCCTAGATTCAGGCTCTATGCTGATTTGTTCAACTAGGGGGAAGTGCTGAGAGTCCTTCAGCGGTAGAGGCAATGAGCCCAGCTAAAGTAAGTTGGGCCTCTACAAAAACTCCCAGCATGCTTAGAGAGTTGCTCCACTCTGGAACCAGTTTTGGGCCTGTGTAGACGGGGGAGCTTGATACTTGTGTGGTGAGACATAGCCTTTGTGGCAATCCTCTTAGAGGGGAGAGATAGATTTTGGGGGGCAGCACAAAGACTGCACCTAGTTGATAGCCAGGGAACCTGTGTGTGTAGTAAGTTGCCAAGTTGGCAAGGGTTTATTTTCATGTTTCTTTTTGTTTTTGTTGCCATTTTGTACCTTGTATATAGTGTAAATAAACCACACCTTTGTCTTTTTTTTTTCACCTGCAATACTGTCTGCTGTGCCTTTAATTTGTGTAGTAAACTCATGCACTCAAAATGACACTTCAAAACTCATTCTCCAACTACTCTGAGTATAGCCATACCACATGTGTGAGACTTTTTCACAGCCTAGGGACAAAATGAAAATGTATTTTTTAAGCAATGTTACCACTTAACTAGATATTTCTAACACACCACATAGGCATTCTTAGAATAACACCTGAAAACACATTCTGCTACTCTTCCTGAGTATGGGGATACCACATGTGTAAGACCTTTTCAATGTTTGGACTGATTATGTATCTAACATTGCAACCAGTGTATTAAAAGCCTAACTTACTAGTACATGGCTGCCTCCATAGCACTATGTTCACTGGCCAGGAAGAACAGGAAGTTGAACAAAGGGTAAATCAAAGCGTACAGTAGGCCAGTTGTCCCCTGAGGATGGGTGTCACCAATGTCTCGCCAGAACATAGGCAGTGGGGTGTGCAAATGGGTCAGTACCAGGGCTAAGCAGAGACTTGGTCAGAAAACAGGCAAAGCAGTGGTCTAGGCAGAAGGCAGGAACATAGTACATAAACAGGTCACAGTCAGTACAGACAGCAGGAAGAGATGTCAAAGGGTTGGTCGAAGCGGAAACATTAAGCTTGGGGCCTTGGTTAGGTAAGACTGGACAAAGGGGTAGAGACTTCTTCCCACCCAAATCTCTTTCGAACCCTCCAGTCTCCAGACCCTGATCCAAGAATAACAAAACCTGAAGAAAAACAGAAAATTAGTTAGTTTTCTCCACTTGGAAACACTTGGATCCCCTCACATACGTGAGACACCTGTGCTGTCTTGAATCCCACTACTACACTCGGAAGGCAAAAAATTAGTCCAGCAAAAAAAAAAAAAACATGGTCAATTAACAGGCCAATGTCAGTTCAGGAGGAAAGCACAAATTTGGTGGATAAACAGTTGAGGTGGCAGGCAGAGCCATGGTCTATTATCAGGCCAAGGTCAGTTCAGGAGGAAGGCGGCAGAAACTTGGTGGATAAAAAGTTCAGGCAGCAGGCAGAGGCATCGTTAAGGAACAGGCCAGGGTCAGTTCAGTGGACAGGCAAATGGGTCCAGACAGCAGGCAGAAATATGGCAGGGAAAGGGCAGGTGGTAACAAGGGAAATATCATGACCATACCTTCACCAATATTAGTTCGAAATGTAGTAGCGACAAAAGCACTCTTCTATACAGTGGCCAGGCTGGTCAGGATGTTGGGAACAATGGTATTGGGTGTCACAGCGAATTCTGTTTTTGGAGCATACAAAACATCTTCTTTATGGTTTGCGGTCGGGGGGAAGATATTGGGAAAATGTCTTTCGTGCAGCCTGCTCACTGCATCAGAGCAAATTTGTTCAGGTACAGGGCTCTCCTGATAGATGAGGGATGTGACAATCTTCTCCTTAATAATGTAAGAAGGTGACAGGTCTTTGTGTGGACTTCTGATAGACATTGTAGGAATTGTACAGAGCCAGGTAACAAAGGGAGATGGATACTTTGAACTGGTTGTAATCGTGAATGCACTGAGGTTTTTGGATGGGACTGCGCCTTCCTTAAACCAGTTGCCGACCGCCCCACCCAGAATTACTGTGACAGGTTCAGTACTATGTGATTATGTGCACGCGGCCTCTGTAATTAGACACAGCGGGAGTCAGGCAGTGGGAGGAGTGGCGGTGATTGCCACCGGCCTCTCGCAATCGTCAGATAAACTGACAGAAGACTCGCCAGGCTTATGTAAACAAAGCAGGCAGGTCTTCTGTCACACAGGCAGAGAGGGATCAGGAGTTTCAGCTAAGCTGAAGCTAATCTCTCTGTGCCTGTCACAGCGCCCTTCCACCCCACAGTCATTAAGCATTATTAGGAATACATTAACCCCTTTGATCACCCCCAGTATTAACCCCTTCCCTGCCAGTGTCATTTATACAGTAACAGTGCATAATATTTAGCACTGATTACTGTATTAATGTCACTGGTCCCCAAAAAGTGTAAAAAATGTCAGTTAGGAGTCCGATCTGTCTGTCGCAATGTCGCAGTCCCACTAAAAATCGCAGATCACCACCATTACTAATAAAAACAAACAAAAAAAGTCCAAAAAATCGATCCCGTAATTTGTAAACACTATAACTTTTGCGCAAACCAAATAAAATACGCTTTTTTGGATTTTTTTTAACAAAAATATGTAGCAGAATACAAATTGGCCTAAACTGATATCATTTTTTGATTTTTAAATTTTTTTTATTGGGAATGTTTTATAGCAAAAAGTAAAAAATATTGTGTTTTTTTTTTAATTGTAGCTTTTTTTTGTTTATAGTGCAAAATCCAAAAACCGCAGAGGTGATCAAATACTACCAAAAGAAAGCTCTATTTATGGGGAAAAACGGACATCAATTATATTTGGGTACAGCGACGCACGACCGCATGATTTTTCATTAAATGAATGCAGTGCCAAATCGCAAAAAATGCCCTGGTCATTAAGGGGGTAAAACCTTCTGGAGCTGAAGTGGTTACATTTTCAATGAGCTGTTGTCGGGGATAGAAAAAGGACATACACGTCTCATTTGTCACGCCACTTGAAGGCCAAGATCTCATCATTTTTCAGACTGGCTGATTCCCCCTGTCCAGCCTAATGGCAACCAGTTGTTGTTGGAATCCCTTCTGATTCAAACTGTGCTACAGGCTACAGTGTTCTTAATATAAAGGTGGTGGAAAAGGGGCAGGCTTGTATAAAAATTTGTACATCTTGACCCCATATCTGGCCCGTTTTCTTAGCATGTATTGTTTTTAGACATGTGCGGTTAATTTCGTTTCAAATAAATATTTGGCTGAATTTTTTTGTTATTCGCATATATCTGAATCCCCGAATTATGGTACAAACAAATTTTACAGAATTCTCCAAATAACTAAACTAAATTTGCCTGAATTTCCAAAATTCAATTCGAAATTTGACTTGAATTTTACATCGAATTCCATTTGAATTTGAACTGTAAACATATTTTTGAAATCAAAGACTGTGGGGTAAATTTATTAAAACTGGTGAGTGCAAAATCTGGTGCAGCTATGCACAGAAACCAATCAGCTTCCAGGTTTTTCTGTAAAAGATTAATTGAACAAGCTGAAGTTAGAAGCTGATTGGCTACCATGCACAGCTGCACCAGGTTTTTCACTCTGCAGTTTTAGTAAATCAACCCCTGTGTGTGTTATTAGTGTACCATTTCAAAATAATGCTGTTTTGTTAGCCAAAGGTGATTTAATGAGTCATTGTAATCATTTTATGAATTTTTTTTCTTTTGTTCATTCACTTTGCAAGTGTAAAATTGAGAAAAAGAAACCAGTAAAATAACGTAAAACTGTTATTAATTACTTACCGTAATTTTCCTGTCCTGATGGACTCCATGGCAGCATATGTTTTGGATTTAACCCCCCCTCCAATCTCCCCCTATAGGACCCTCATAAATCTTTACTACTGTTCAGCAGCCGTGTTCTGTAAGTTGCCTACACAGAAACTGGGAGGGGACTCCTGCTGCCATGGAGTCCCTCAGGAAAGGAAAATTACGGTAAGTATTTGATAACAACTTTCCGTTTTCCTGACAAACTCCACGGCACCATACATTTTGGGAAATAACTCATTGTACACACCCGGGTGGCCAGATGCTGAACAAAAAAAAAGTTTCATTGACCCCATCAAATGAAAGGACTTGTAAACCAAAGTTAACAGAAAACAAAGCAGCTGGTTCAACACAATAATGGATCAGGAACGTGTTGATAGAAAACCAGGAAGCTGCTTTGCAGATTACTTAGGGGCGACATGGCTTGAAACTTCCCAAGATGTTAAAACACTGTCACCGCCTCTGGAGGCACCAAGCCCTTCGCTTTATAGGCTCACAGGATAGTCTGAACGATCCCCTCAGCAATGGATCTAGATGAAGCCCACATCCCCTTATTCTTTCCACAGAAGGAAACAAATAGAAACTCAGAAAGTAACTATTTCCTTATGTAGGCCACTGCTTTTGTGTTGTCCAACCTGAGCATTACCAAAGACCCCAATGTTAGATGACAGAAGGCCTGTAATGCCCGAAACGCTTCCAAGAGTTCCAGGATGTTCGAGACTATCCCACTGGAGTAAAAGTTCCACCTGCCCTGTGGCATCTCCGAAAGACAGTATGCACCCCAACCTATATTGCTGGCATCCGAAGTCACGATGACCCCCAAAAGGGGCTATGGAGTAGCAAAACTAAAGAAATTTTTCTGCTGAAGCCACCAGGGAAGGCATCCCCTCATGGATGGGGTTAGGTAGATGCGTTGGTCCTTGTCTTTAGTACTCAACTGCTGGAGGAAGCCTCTCTGGAAGGGCCACATTGCCCACAGGGCCCATTTTACCATGGGAGCTGTGGTGATCATGGTCCCAATGACCTTTAGAAACTGCTGGGCATGGAGATGAGAGGAAGAGAGGAAGAGAGAGTGAGAAGTATCCTGTCTTGGACCACAGGGATTTTCTCCTCGGGCAGAGAGATGGTGCCTCTTGCCGTCTGGAACTGAGCCCCGAGAAACACGAGGGACTGTGTGGGTTCTAAAAGACTCTTCTCCATATTTAGGAGCCACCCAAACTCTTGGAGAGTGGCGATGATTTGACCCAGATTCTCCACAAGTTAACCCTTGTCTTGAGATAGGAGGAGAAGGTTGTCTAGGTAATCGCAAAAAATGGCCTGGTCATTAAGAGGGTAAAACCTCCTGGAGCTGAAGCGGTTAATTAGAAAACTTTGCATATTTTGAAGAAACATATTATTAATACAAACAAGATCAATGTGTATGAACCACAATCTAAAATTTTCGATTAGGCTGATTCAAAATATATCGATTTGAATGTTTCGAATCGAGAAAAAAAAACGGTAAGCTCAAAGAAAATTAGAAAAATACATAGAATGAATTTCGAATATGAATTCCGAAAACTAATCCCGAATATGAATTGAATGAATCTAACTAAACTAACTAAACTTGAATGAAACTAAATAACTAGATTAACTAATCTAAACAAAACAAAACAAATTATTTTTTGATATGCACATGTCTAATTGTTTTATGCCCAGCCTCCTGGTGAAATTGATCAGGGACTCATAAACACACGTGTTTGTCAGGACAATATATTTCAGGACATTTTTGGTTAAAATAATTGAGCAGTGGCTTAATTTTATAAAGTTTGTCATACTCTGGGTTATTTGTGGGAGGGCGCAAGAAATTATCGTTGAAGTGTAATTATTTTATAGTGGGTTCTGGACATAGTGGACATAGTGGCAGAATAGATTGGCATATGTTGAATGGGATTTATGGATCAATAAGCCTGCAGTTAAATTTTTTTGTTATTCCCATGTTTAGCGTGAAGCCAAGAAACAATTTAGGTTCTTGAATTGTCTGGAGTTTCTACTCATATGGATGGACATAAATGGAGTTGGGATTTTTGGGTGATATATTGCTGAGCATTAAGGTTGCATTGGTCCACAATTAAATTCAAAAAAGCTTCTGTGAAAAATAAATTTAAAAAATCAATGGGAGTAAAATTTGGGGTTTCTGCCTGAATTCTGCTGGCTGGGTTAGGAATAGGGATGATCGAACGGTTCGGGTCGACCATCGGTTCAACCCGAACATTGACTGTTCGAAATTCGGCCGAATTCCGAACTTTTTGCTGAAAAAGTTCGGAATTCGGCAACCAGAACCGACCAAAATGCAACGGGACAGGAACTGGGCTTTAAAGCCTGTGATTGGACCAGAACCATCAGTAAAAGCCAATTGAGGGGGCAGGAGAATGCTAGGAATGTGATTGGAGTGACTAGGGGGTCCAGAGGCCAATCATTAGTGAATACGCTCCTCAGTAAATAAGATAGCCCCGCCAAATCTCTAGCATTGTAATACAGGGACGTGGAAGAGAGTGGAAGCAGTTCTGTTACTTTTGCTTCAAAGTGTCATTTAGCAATTATTAGTCTGAGGAAAGGGATATCTAGTGTAGTTAGGGTACTATTTTCCACTATAGTTAGATTTAATAATCTAGTTTCTGTAGGGAAAGTGTTAAGTGCCAGGGGACCGTAGTGTAGTGTATGGTTAACCTCCCTCGCGGTAACCCCGAGCGTGACTCGGGGTGGATATTTCATACCAGGATCGGTATCCCCGAGTCACGCTCGGGGTGGATGTGCAGAGAGCGCAGCGGTGTTCTCTTACCTTCTCCTGGCGATCCAGCGATGATCTCTCATTGCTGTGACCGCCAGCCGAGATCCCCGCCGCTCTCCGTCAGTCTCCGTCGGTCTGATGACTTCCTAGTTCCGTTCCCTTCAGCAGCAATGCTGCATGGGAGCGGAACTAGGGAAGGAAATTCAAAAAAAAAAAACAAACGTTGCACAGAACACAAACACATTACACATTTTATATTATATATATTATATGCATATATATATATATATATATATAGATATATATATCTATATCTATCTATATATATATATATATATATATATATGCATATATATATATATATATATATATATATATATATATATATACCTATATACACACATATATATATATAAAATTATATTATTGATTTGATTATAATTCATGCGTTATATTTATATATATATATATATATATATATATATATATATATATATATATATATATATATATATATATATATATATATATATACACACACACATATATATATATATACACACATATATATATATAATATATAACGCATGAATTATAATCTAATCAATAATATAATTGTATTATATATAATAAAATTATATTATTGATTCGATTATAATTCATGCGTTTGTGTTTCAAATTTATCACATCTGGGATGTCTACTAGAGCAGTGGTTCTCAAATCCGGTCCTCGGGACCCACCAACAGGCCAGGTTTGCAAGATAACTAAATTACATCACAGGTGATCTCATTTGCTTCTCAGTGATTGCAGTATTCTAGTCTGCATCCCCCAAGGTAATACTTAAAATCTGGCCTGTTAGTGGGTCCCGAGGACTGGATTTGAGAACCACTGTACTAGAGTCTTGTTTTGGTCAGGTTTAAGTCAGTAATTACTAAGAATTGTAGGCCTATAATACATAACGCCAAAATTCCATGAAAAGAATTGTACCGCTTTTGGTACAGAATTCCTGACAGAATCATACCGCCAGGGAGGTTAACTGACTCTGACTGCTATGGCAGGGTGACAAAACCCTTCCATGTCAGGGTGACCGCTATAGAGAAAAGTTTGTTTCTCTTAGAACACTTATAGAACAGGATGGTGGCTTCGCCCCTGTCACCCTGCTTTTTGTTGCAGGCGTTTATAAGGCTTTTTTGTGGACGTCTTTGGAGGCAGGCATAACATCAGAACTTCTGTGTAGGGGTATATATACACACACACATGTATGTATATATACACATACACATATATAGGTGTGAAAGTAGCAGAAACCTATGCTTGCGCTAATGAAATAATTAACAGGCATATGGCTTCTCTGCTATAACACCTATATATGTGTATAAATACATATAAGTGTGTGTGTATATATACCCCTATACAGAAGTTCAGATGTTATGCCTGCCTCCAAAGACCCCCAAAAAATGCCCAAAAAAAACGCCTGCAACAACACACCTGGGCATCTTTTTGGCGCAGGCGTTTTTTTTGGGCATTTTTTGGGCGTCTTTGGAGGCAGGCATAACATCTGAACTTCTATATAGGGGTATATATACACACACTTATATGTATTTATACACATACACACATATAGGTGTGATAGGAGCGGAGACATATGCCTGTTAATTATTTCATTAGCGCAAGCATAGGTTTCTGCTACTTTCACACCTATATATGTGTATGTGTATATATACATACATGTGTGTGTGTGTATATATATACCCCTACACAGAAGTTCTGATGTTATGCCTGCCTCCAAACATGTCCTCAAAAAACCCCTATAAACGCCTGCAACAAAAATCCGGGTGTAAAAGTAGCGAAGCTACTAACCTGTTCTATATTAATTCTAATACAAACAAATGTTTTTTTCTGGTTCTGGACATGCTACAGAGCTGAAACTTCACAGGTACACTTTTTAGACCCCCCAAACACTAAATCCAAAGAAATCTAATTTTTAAGAACTTTTTTTTGTGTGATTAATAGTCCTTGGGGCATGACCCAGAACCCTGGGCACTTTTTGGGGGCATTTATTGGGTTTTAGAGCTTCAAAATGGTGTTTTTTGATTACCGAAGTTCGGGTCCCATTGATTTCAATGGGGTTCTGAAATCTGGGCCGAACTTTTGGGAAGTTCGGGTGTTCTGGTCGAACCGAACTTTTGAAAAGTTCGATCATCCCTAGTTAGGAATGGCAGGATTACTGTATAGGTGCTCCTGAATCTGAAGGTAGCCACACAGGGTGCCTTTGGGACAGCAGTATGGGCCCTAATCCTTGGTGGCTGATGGGATTGTGTTGGATGAACTGCACTGCTAGTACTAGCCATGTCACGGGGAGGTATTGAATTGCTGGTGGTTGCCTGCTGCTCCTCAGAGTGCCTCATTCTTTTTGTTGGAAGCCATCCTTCTTCTGAATTAAAAGCTGAACCTCTGTCATCTATGGGTTCATATTCAGAATCAGAGACTGACAGTGAGAGTTCCTGTGATACTCAGAATTTGGACATTGTGCTCACACTAATGTGACGGTGATCAGGACCCACTGGTATGGTGGTGATCAGGATGATGGTGTGGCACTGCTGCTGGTGTACAGTGGTCTGACATCACTGCAATCAGGGACACTGTTCCTGGCAGCACTGGTGACACTTTGATAGGTGACAGATTGACAAATGGCTAGTTGTGGTTGGTTCACAAAAGACACTGTTGGGCAGAGATCAGGGACACTGTGAGCTGGCTGGCAATGTTTTGTGTGTGTAAACTGTGTGCAGAGGCTGACAATTACCAGTTAGCTGTAACGGCTTACAGACAATGGTGGTGATCAGGACCCACTGGAGTAGTAATCAGGACCCAACTTGTATCGCGGTGTTTAGGACCCAACTGGTATAGAGGTAATCAGGATGATGATGTGGCAGTAATCAGGACACTGATGCTGAAGTACAGCAGTCTGGAATTACTGCAATGAGGGACACTGTCGCTGGTAGCACTGGTGGCCCTGGGAAAGGTGGCTGGTTGAGGCTGGTTCACACTAAACACTGTTGGGCAGAGATCAGGGACACTGTGAGCTGGCTGGCAGTGTTTTTTGTTTTCCGAAAGACTGTGAAACCTCAGCGCTCACTCTATTAAGATAGTATTGTTGGCGATGCAGCTCTCCTTGAGCGGGGAAACTCCTAGTCACTCAGAGCTCTGAGAAAGGGAGCTTGCCTCCTGAAAAGTGTCAGCTGTCCAACCGCAGAGACGAGTCATCCTCGAAACTGGAGTTGTATATGACATGCATTTTAACCTTTTTATGTTTGTGAGTATGCTTTTGGTGTTTTGTAAATACATTTTTAAAGTGTCTAAGGTAATGCAGTAGGCATTTGCGCCCTCCTTCTTTTCTGTTTCTAACGTTTTGTGTGTGTATAAACTGTGTGCAGAGGCTGAAAATTACTCAGTTAGCTGTAACAGCTCACAGACGATGGTGGTAATCAGGACCCACTGGTGTGGTGATTAGCAACCAACTTGTGTGGCGTGATCAGGATCCAACTAGAGAGACAGTGATCGTGACCTGTAAGGTAAACCAGGTTTCCAGCACCAGAAAACCAGTGGGTGCTTATGCTCATTTTTGCGCGCATGTTACTTGCTCACATGCTCATACTTCTAAAGAAAGAGGTAATAGAAGCATTATTCCAGTTCATTGCGCTCGCATTCATGCGTGCACTCACACTCTTTTATGCACAAGTGCGCGTTTGAATTAGCTTGCGTACTTGACACTTAGGGACCTTTTTAACTCTCCTCTTATGTTAGCTTTCTGTTACTATCCATGATGTTAATGGGTCGGTTTTGACCAGTGTCTTAAATCAGCCATATAATACCCTCTGATTTATCATCCAATTTGTTTCTTACCTCTTGGTTACCTTGTTAGGCTTCTTTATCCTTGAAAAGATTGGTTTTAATATTTTTGGTGTGACCCCTTAGACCTTTCTTTTGATAGCATACCTCTCATTTTCAAATTTAAAAAATGGTAAAATAAAGTCAGCAACTCTGAAATGTATTGGTCCTATGTTTCTTTACTTTATTTAGAGAAGCAGACAAGCAGGCAAAGAGATAAGCCCCTCCCTAACTACAGCTCACAGGGTTGAGAGGTGATTGGCTGTCAGTGTTACTAAGCAGAGAGAGTGTTTATGATTTCAGTTTTGGCACTTATTAGTGTCCTATAATCCTATATTATAACTGGGTCAGAATTGACCCTAACACCATAAACGTCTTAATTTTCACCACAGTATTTTATAATTTAGTGAAAAGGATTCTTTTTCTATTACATTGTTTGAATAGAGGTTCCTGACAAAGTAAAAAAATCTTGATGCAATGAACAAATTTATGTGATACTTATAGACATTCAAAACCTGAAAGCGGGTCGGTTCTGACCCTAACACAAGAGGAGGGTTAAACTGGCCTATCGCCATAAGCAGTTGCTGAATGGTCTTCAGCTGGTAGCTGTATTCCTGTGACCTTATCCAGGACTTTATTCTGCTTACCTGTGCATGACCTTGCTTTCTCCTTGACTTTGCCTTTGCTCCTGCATTAACCTTGTTTACCTGATCGTCTTTGCCTGCTCAGATGTTACTGATCTTGGTCCACTTCCTGGATTGCTCTGCCTGCTGTCTTGGTCCCTTATTACTTGGCTGCCGCTGGCCACTGCCTGGTTACCGGCTCTGCTACCATCTCCTGCTCTAGTGCCAAACTTCTTCAGTATCTTGTTCTTAGGACTGCGACCCTCAGCTTCATCCACCTAAGAGCAGGCTTCACTAGCCAGCTACTCTGGCACTCGTGCCACTCTGTGCCTTCACACCCTCTGTCTCAATCCTCAGGAGTGTTGGTCAGGAGGTGCAAGAGAGGCCTCCGCAACATTTTAGTCATCACCAGGTATGTGATATGACCCAGCTGGCATGGCTGTAATCAGGACCCAACTAACGTGGGGGTGATCAGAAACCATCTGGCATGGCAGTGATCAAGAACCGACTAGTGTGGCATTGATCAGGAACCAACTGGCATGGTGGTGATCAGGAACCAACCTGGTATGACGGTGATCAGGAACCAAATAGGTATGGCAGTTATTAGGGCACACTGGTTTGATGATTGGGGAACACTAGAATGGCAGTAAACAGGACCCATTGTAATCAGGGACACTGTTCCTTGCAGCACCTGATAAAAGGTGACAACTGGGCAGTGATCAGGGACACAATAAAGTGGGTGACGGGGTGGTAAACTGTGCAAAGGGCTCTTATACTGTCCTGGCGATAACAGCTCTTTCTCCTCTCACAGAAAGGTTTCGTTACCTACACCATGCAGCTTTTGTTTACACTTTGGCTGTGTCATCATTGGACACAGCTTATCACATGTATAGGACCAATTTCATTAGCCCTGTGCTATGTCATATGATCCACACAGCGATCACTTGGCTCATAGGTGCAAGCTCTGGGAGCCGCACATGAGCCTCTGATTTGGGCTGATGTACAGATATGTTACAGGTAGGTTAGCCAGCATCAAAGATGCTTCCCATTGGCCCATAGCCTATAAACGGTTAAAACATATCAATGGAAAAAGTAAAAAAATTATATTGCCAGCATCTGAAGCTGGAACCTCTGCAGTGTTTGGCGATGGCTCTTCTTGCTGTGCCATCTAAGATGCTGGACAAATCCCAGCCTGGTCTCTTGGACAACTTTGTCTTATATCTTGTCCTAATAAATTTAAAAGAAAAATTTCAGCCCTCTGGATTGCCCAGTGGGAAAAGAGCAAGTGGGGGTCTGTAACGCTCCTGCGTTTCATGTAAGGTGTGGATTTTCAGCTGCAGAAATATTCCACTTCAGTAGTCATGTAAGAGAGATGCTGAGATACCATTCCCAACCTCAATGACTCATCATGTGTGGAAGGTCTTAATTCAGCTAGTAAATACACACACTCAACAAGCTGGTTCCTAGAGTGACTTTATGAATGTAGTAACACAGTGATGAAGATTTAAGAGACAGGTTGAGTGGAGGTGGTAGGTGACAGACACTTGAAGGTAAGACAGTAGCAGATGGATGCAGGTAGGTTTAGCAATCATGTATGGTAGCAGATGACAGAGTAGCAGGTGGGCATACAAGAGTGATCAGCCCAGTGCAGGAATAAGTAGCAGTAGTCTTAAGAGCTAGCAATCTAGATATGCAGATGTGATAAATAGTCTTTACTATGCAGAGCTAGATAATGTAAGCTTAGTATAAGTTTATAGAGGGTTCCCCTGCGGGGTACTTAGCACTAATAGCAATACAGCCGAAGGTTGGTTCAGGAGGAGCGGATGATCCGGAAGCGGGATGCAGGGATCAGCGCAGCGAGGTTCCGTCAGCGAGGTATGCTTGCAAGCACGAAAGCTTCAAGCCAAGTTAGCATCCAGGTAAGGGTGTTTGAACGAACACATGTGAGTGAGAACCGGCGCTTTAAATAGCCATCTAGTCCGGCGCTGAGTGATGACAGCTTCAGTCTTAAAGGTGTATGCGCACCTTTCCAAAAGAGAATGGTGGGGCGCATACACTTGTGAAAAGAGTAATTTAGGGTACCAAAGGTACCGGAACATTACAATACCCCCCCCCCTTAAGGCCGGCTCCTGAAGGCCTCTGGAGCTGGTTTGTCTGGGTATCTCGCATGAAAATTGCGGATTAATCTAGGGGCATGTATTTCAGAGGTGTTTAGCCAGGTGTCGTCTTGGGGCCCATAGTTCTTCCATCTAACCAAGTACTGAAGTCTTCTTCTGTAGATACGAGAATCCAGAATCTCTTTTATCTCGTATTCTTCTCCACCTTCAACTTGTACAGGAGGCGGAGGTGGAATATTAGGCCTTATTCCTTGGTCCGGAACATGGGGCTTCAGTAGCGACACATGGAAAATGGGATGGATTTTTAGGTCTATTGGCAATGTAAGCTGTACTGCAGCTTTTCCAATAAGTTTTTTGATTGGGAAAGGTCCCAAGAACAGAGGTCCAAGCTTTTTGCTAGGGATCTTAAGTCTTAAATTTTTTGTTGAGAGCCAAACGAGGTCCCCGATAGTGTACTGTGGAGAAGGTCTTCTGCGAAGATCATAGTACTTCTTTTGTTGACTGTGAGCGTGTGCAATGGTAGTATTTAATAAACCCAGAGAATCCTTTATTTGGGTAAGATAGTCTGAGGCTACTGGGTTGTTTGAAGGAAGGATGCGTGGTGGAAGAATAGAGGAATGAAACCCATAGTTCAAGTAGAACGGACTCTGCTTGGTTGTACTGTGGGTTGCGTTGTTGTAGGCAAATTCTGCCAGAGGGAGAAGATCCACCCAATCATCCTGTTGGTAAGAAGTGTAACAACGTAAATACTGCTCGATGCATTGGTTGACTCTTTCAGTCTGTCCGTTGGTCTGTGGATGGTAAGGAGAAGTGAGCTTCCGCTCGATCCGTAGTATGTGACATAGTTCTTGCCAGAACTTAGAAATAAATTGGGATCCACGGTCAGACAGGAGAGTTTTTGGGATACCATGTAATCTAAAGACATGTTTCATCAGGAGTTCTGCCGTTTGTTTGGACGAAGGTAGTCTGCGAATAGCAATGAAATGTGCCATCTTTGTCAGATGGTCCACTGACACCAAGATGGTATTAAATCCTTTGGAAAGAGGCAATTCTACGATGAAGTCCAAGGACAAAACTTCCCATGGAGTTTGGGGTATTGGTAGACTGCATAGTAGACCGGATGGTCTCGTAGTGTAAATTTTGGACCTGGCACAGACATTGCATGAAGAGACAAATTTTTGTATAGATGTTTTCATGTCAGGCCACCAGAATTGCCGGGAAATCAAATTAAGAGTTTTTGTCATACCCATATGTCCTGCCATAGGCACATCATGAGATAATTCCAAGATCTTGGTGCGTAGGGTAGGTGGTATGTAAAGTTTGTCGTTGTAGTAGAGGAAGCCTTCTGCATCAGTATTTAGTTGTGGTGGGGGTGAATCCAAACTTATACCATGCAAAACCTCTTCCTTCAAGGAACGGACAACTCCAATAATGCGTTTGTGAGGTATTATAGGAACGGAAGGGATTTCAAAGTAGTTTTCTTCAGTTAGTCGTGATAGTGCATCCGCCTTTTTGTTCTTATCTGCAGGTGTGTAAGTCACTAGGAAGTTAAACCTTAGAAAGAATAGTGACCATCGTACCTGTCGGTGCGAGAGAGTTTTGCTAGTCTGAAGATATTGGAGGTTTTTATGGTCCGTGTATATTATTATTGGTAATTGGGTGCCTTCGAGTAAATGTCGCCAATTCTCCAGAGCCAATTTTATAGCAAGCAGTTCCTTTTCACCCACGGGGTAATTTATCTCGGGACTGCTTAAGGATTTAGAAAAAAAGGCGACTGGATGAAGTGGTGAAGTGTGGGTTGGTCGTTGGGAGAGTATTGCTTCTACTGCCATGTTTGACGCATCTACCTCCAGAATGTATTGGAGGGATGGGTCTGGATGGCGTAATATGGGAGCGGAAGTAAACCTTGTCTTTAACAAGTGAAAAGATTTATTGGCTTCTTCTGACCATTTGAATGGTTTTTTTATGCTAGTGAGCTGTGTCTCACAATAGCAGAAAAGTTTTTAATGAACTTCCTGTAGAAATTTGAAAATCCCAGGAATCGCTGTAGCGCCTTGCGTGTGGTTGGTGTAGGCCAATCCTGAATGCAGGATATTTTACTCATGTCCATCTCGATTCCTGTTTTGGATATGATGTAGCCTAGAAAGAGTACCTCGTCTTTATGAAACAAGCATTTCTTCAGTTTCACATAAAGGTTATGTGCAAGCAATCTCGATAGTACAAGTCTTACATGTCTTATGTGTTCAGACAGGGATCATGAATATATAAGTATATCGTCCAGATATACCACAACACAGACATCTAGTAAGTCTTTAAAAATATCGTTTATAAATCGTTGGAAAACTGCAGGGGCGTTGCATAGCCCGAATGGCATCACAAGATATTCGAACAATCCGTATCTGGTTCTGAATGCAGTCTTCCACTCGTCTCCATCACGGATTCGAATGAGATTGTATGCTCCTTTCAGGTCCAATTTTGAAAAATAGGTAGCTCCACGCACCTGCTCAATGAGCTCAGGGATAAGCGGTAGAGGATAGCGATCTTTTATTGTGATAGCATTCAATTTCCTGTAGTCGATGATAGGTCTGAGACTTGAGTCCTTATTGCGAACAAAAAAAAGTCCTGCTGCTGTGGAAGAAGTGGAAGGTCTAATAAAACCTTTTTCCAAATTCTCATCCAAATAGGTTTTGAGATGGGAAAGTTCATCCTGTGAATTTGCTATTTGGGAGTAGATCAATGCTACAATCATAGTCTCGATGAGGAGGTAATGCTTGAGCATTTTTCTCAAGAAAAACCTCAGAAAGATCCTGATAACATAGTGGTGCAATCTCATCTGTCACCATAGACAGAATCTTCCCGGAAGACGGGAGGTTACACGTATCCTCGCAATAGCAAGAGAGGAAGGCCAAGGACCGTTCCTTCCAATCTATGGTTGGTTGGTGTGTGTGTAACCAGGGAAGTCCCAACACAATGGGAAAGTGGGGTGAAGGTATTAAATCGAAGGTAGTAGTCTCCCTATGAGACTCGTTAATAGTGACTAGAAGTGCTTGTGTCTGATCGGTGATTGGACCAGAGGATAACGGAACACCGGTAATAAGACTTACTGAGACAGGTTTAAGTTTAGAAATAATAGGAATTTTATTTGAAGCAGCAAAACATATATCAATATAATTTCCACAAGATCCTGTGTCAATCATGGCCTTAGTAGTAATCCTGTTCTGGTCCCACTGTAATGTCAAACGAACAAAAATGTAAGGGTTAGTGAATGAAGTTGTCAATCCCCCTAGGAGGACATGTGAATACTCACCCTTCCTTTTGTTGACTGGGGGACAGACATTTATCTTGTGATCCGGGGATGCACAGTACAAGCAGAGATTTTCATATCGTCTTTTGGCTTTTTCCATAGTTGATAGCGGTGGGCGTATGGTTCCTACCTCCATAGGAACGGGGTTAACGGCCGGAATCCGAGAGGAAACGGATAATGGCATTCCTATTTTCTCAGCCTTTCTTTCTCGTAGTCTTCTATCTATGGTAATACTGAGTTGTATTAATGCATCCAGGGTTTTTGGTAGATCCGCTCGGGCGAGTTCGTCCTTAACGGCTTCTGATAGGCCAAGCCTAAAT
This sequence comes from Pelophylax lessonae, assembly GCF_965119305.1. Taxonomy (NCBI): domain Eukaryota; kingdom Metazoa; phylum Chordata; class Amphibia; order Anura; family Ranidae; genus Pelophylax; species Pelophylax lessonae. The sequence continues at coordinate 116,289,318 of NC_138771.1, forward strand.
TGGGTTTTCAGAGATGCATCATTCCATTCTGAATCAAGGGTCCATCTCTTGAATTCCGCAACAAAGTCTTCTACAGGCCTCCTTCCTTGTTTCAAGGATCTTAATTGAAGATCGGCAGTACTCTGCCTATTGGGATCATCATATAGGTTTTAGCAAAAAATGTAACTCACATGCGTTTTTAAATTCGCAAAATTTTTTGCAATCGCCTGTAAATACCAAAGGGGGATTTATCTTGGGTTCAGGGGACTGAGCAGAGGTAAGTTGTGTCAGTCTAATTACCTGCTGCGACAGAGCCTGATTGTCTTCTTTTAATTCAGCAAGTGCGTGTATTAACGCAGTTACTTGCTGTTTTAATTGTGTCACCTGAGTGGTTATTTCTGCTGAATCCATTTGTAGGTTCGTTCAATCTGTAACGCTCCTGCGTTTCATGTAAGGTGTGGATTTTCAGCTGCAGAAATATTCCACTTCAGTAGTCATGTAAGAGAGATGCTGAGATCCCATTCCCAACCTCAATGACTCATCATGTGTGGAAGGTCTTAATTCAGCTAGTAAATACACACACTCAACAAGCTGGTTCCTACAGTGACTTTATGTATGTAGTAACACAGTGATGAAGATTTAAGAGACAGGTTGAGTGGAGGTGGTAGGTGACAGACACTTGAAGGTAAGACAGTAGCAGATGGATGCAGGTAGGTTTAGCAATCATGTATGGTAGCAGATGACAGAGTAGCAGGTGGACATACAAGAGTGATCAACCCAGTGCAGGAATAAGTAGCAGTAGTCTTAAGAGCTAGCAATCTAGATATGCAGATGTGATAAATAGTCTTTACTATGCAGAGCTAGATAGTGTAAGCTTAGTATAAGTTTATAGAGGGTTCCCCTGCGGGGTACTTAGCACTAATAGCAATACAGCCGAAGGTTGGTTCAGGAGGAGCGGATGATCCGGAAGCGGGATGCAGGGATCAGCGCAGCGAGGTTCCGTCAGCGAGGTATGCTTGCAAGCACGAAAGCTTCAAGCCAAGTTAGCATCCAGGTAAGGGTGTTTGAACGAACACATGTGAGTGAGAACCGGCGCTTTAAATAGCCATCTAGTCTGGCGCTGAGTGATGACAGCTTCAGTCTTAAAGGTGTAAGCGCACCTTTCCAAAAGAGAATGGTGGGGCGCATACACTTGTGAAAAGAGTAATTTAGGGTACCAAAGGTACCGGAACATTACAGGGTCATGTAATGGAAGACACATTTACGGAACAAGCCAAAAGGTCAGTAATGTGTAGTAGCTGGTTGGGATTAGATGGGAGCATAGTCAATTAACAAGTAAAGGGTAGATAACGAGTGGTAGCAAAGTTAAGGACAGCAGCAGGTATGCAAGAAGCAAGATAACCTCTGAAGAAGGCACACTATTCTGGCAATCAGGAAGTGCAGAGACATGGCTCACATCAGGAAGTTCATGGGAGGAACAAAGAGTTCAAGGTTCACCAGAAACAAGATACAAGGCAAAGTTGTCCTAAGGATCGGAAAGGGAGCTGTCCAGCATCTCAGATGGCACAGCAAGAAGAGCTGCAGCCAAACAACACAAAGGTCTTATATTCAGATCTGGACCCTGTCACATATATTCATTTACATATTGTTTTTCCATTACTGTATTTCTAGTCTACTCCTATTACTCTGAATGATGCTGAAATGTGCATATTTTGTGAAGTCCCTCACATATTTATTTCCTGAATTCAGTATGCCCTGTGAGTAGGCACTGCTGTGTCACAGAATTCACAGAGCTTGCCTTCTGAACTATAGAGGTGCAGAGAGAAAGAGTTTCAACGGGTGGAGTTAGCACAGCCATCACTGCATGCAGGCAGAAAGGTACCATGAGATATGTAGTTCTAGGGATATGCAGTTTCTTCATTGGGGATCTAAACAGCAATAAAACTTTGAGATACTAACCCATCCTTACTATATATAAAGCCATATATGGTTTACCATTTTAACATAATGCTAGGCAAAGGCAGTTTTATACAAAAGAACTAAACAGCAATAGTTTATTATAAAAAAAAAAATCCATGGAGCACTGAAAATTGGGTGTTGGGATGTGATGTGAAACAATACATTATGGCCATGATTAATCAACCTGGAAAATCACTTCCAGCTAAATGGTGCTTAAAGCATGCTAAAATGACATTTGATGATATTGGTTGAATAGCCACTGTAGCATACTTAGGCTTAGTGTAAGGTGCCTCAGTTGCTATTGCAGCTTAGTAATTCATGAACGTGTCATCTTCAGGTCTCAGTGGGGCTGGCATATCTAAATCACTCTTTTCTTCTATATCTACAGTACTACCACCATATACATAAACTGTACCCATGAAAATATCACAGATACTAAAGGGGGTTCTCAAATGTATTTTGGTACCCCAATGCACTATTACAGCAGATGACAACTGAAGCATACACATGCTTTAGTATGTGGTGCCCTGCATAAAAAAAGGGCATGTCCATTATCTTTGCATGTTAAGGTGTGCTACCAGTTATTTTAGAATTAACACAGTGTGCCTAAATGCATGATAACATTCTAGATTAAGCAATGTATAGTGTGAATGGACCCCTGTTTTAGTAGGGGTGCAGGGAATCCAGTTTTATTAGCTAGGCATTAGAGCCCAGAGTTGGATTTGGAGATTTGAATCCACCCAAAAACCAAGTTTTACGAAAAGCATGGAGCTTAAACATCATATGTTTGCATACCTTACTAATATCAGCAGTTTTTGGACAAGTCTACGAATTACACATTTAAAGACATTGGAACGGATGACCTATAGACTAGGTCATTTTTATAACTCTTTATAATCTCTGTGGCTATAACAGCTAACATTTTTAGTAATAAATTGTGGCTTAAAGCAAATGTTTCAAAAGCAAAAGTAACATAAAACTCAACTCCAGCTGTTTCACTCTTTCATTAGTAATAGACTTTTCCATTATTAAGATACATTTTAGTAATGGAGAGCATATGGTCAGGAAGTAAACATTGCCTCCAGATCCTTCTCGTCAGATGACGAGTTCATATTATTGGTGATGCCATATTTGATGTTCAGTAAACAGGAACAGTTGATAAAGTATTCAAAGTATCACTATAGTACAAAAAATAAATGTTTAGGTAATCCTATTTGGTAAACCAAATGCTCAGCCTGTCTTTCTATTTGATAAATAATGGAAAGTTACAGGTGTAGTAAGTGTATTATTTCTCCAAGTCCCCTAGAAGTTGAACTGTAAAAGTGGCACACAGAACAGTACATAGCACAACATGGTATGAATATTTTGGAGATGCTGTTTGCTCTACTCTAAATATGTTTTGAAGGCACAGCCTAATGATCCAATAAAGTGTAACTGCAATTTAACAATAACGCAAAAATAGTCTGCATACACTGCAGCATAATACAAATTAGATTCTGAAATCTGCACAAACACGGACTCTTCACAGCAGGATTGGGTAATTTTGGTAAAACCTAAAATATGCATGTGAAGAAATCCAGCAACTCTATCTTCCCGCTATGTTTCTGACAACCTTACATTTTCAGGTATTTCAATAATCTTTCTAAAATTATTGATCAATATGGCCTTAGTGGAATCTAACTTTAAAACATCATTGTGATGGTATACTGTTATTGCTCCATCATTAATTGGCAAAATGAATTGGCAAGCCTCCCCTAGATGTTTTAGAAACAGTGCTCAAGAAATAACTATTTGGTGGCAGTGTCCCTAGATTTGCAGATTTTGGATCAAAGTGTTTGACATTACTAGATTGATCCCCAGAAATTGCTCTCTTTTAAAAAATTTGATAAGAGTCTTCCTAAACATATCAAAACCAACTGGTTTCTAGACATATGCAGAATAAACAAATTGGTTTAGTTTCTATTCATTATTTACATAAATGTGTTTAGTTAACCAGTTCTGGACCGGAAGGACTTGCCCCCTTCATGACCAGGCCATTTTTAGCGATTTGGCACTGCGTTAATTTAATGGAAAATTGCACGGTTGTGCAAAGCTGTACCCAGATAAAATTGTTGGCCTTTTTTCTCCACAAATAGAGTTTTCTTTTGGTGGTATTTGATCACCTCTGTGATTTTTATTTTTTGCGCTATAAACAAAAAAAGAGTGACATTTCTGAAAAAAAATATATATATTTTTCACATTCTGCTATATAACATTCCCAAAAAAAAAAAAAAAAATTAAAAAATAAAAATCTTCCATCTTTTTAGGCCAATGTGTATTGTGCTACATATTTTTGGTATAAAAAAAATCTCAATAAGCGTATTTTGATTGGTTTGCGCAAAAGTTATCATATCTGCAAACTAGGGAAAAGATTTATGTCATTTTTATTTTTTATTATTAGTCTTTGCAGATGACACCAAGCTTTGCAGTGGAATAACTTCCTTACAGGATGTCTCCAATTTACAAGCTGATCTCAATGCACTGTTTCATTGGGCAGCTATGTGGCAAATGAGGTTTAATGTTGATCAATGTAAGTTATGCGCTTGGGGGTTAAGAATTTGCATGCATCATACATACTTGGTGGAGTAGAACTGGGGAAATCCATAGCGGAGAAGGATCTGGGTGTTCTGGTAGATCATAAGCTTAATAATAGCATGCAATGCCAAGCTGCGGTTTCCAAAGCAAGCAAAGTCCTTTCTTGTATTAACAGAGGCATGGACTCCAGAGAGCGAGATATCATTTTGCCCCTGTACAAATCATTAGTAAGACCTCATCTGAAATATGCAGTTCAGTTTTGGGCACCAGTTCTTAAAAAGGATATCGGGGATTGGAGAAAGTACAGTGAAGGGCAACCAAACTGATAAGAGGCATGGAGGACCTCAGCTATGAGAAAAGATTAGAGGAACTGAATTTATTTTCTCTTGAGAAGAGGAGATTAAGGGGGGATATGATCAACATGTATAAATACATAAGGGATCCATATAGTAAACTTGGTGTTGAGTTGTTCACTTTAAGGTCATCACAGAGGACAAGGGGGCACTCTCTACGTCTAGAGGAAAAGAGATTTCATCCCCAAATACGGAAAGGTTTCTTCACCGTAAGAGCTGCGAAAATGTGGAATAGACTCCCTCCAGAGGTGGTTCTGGCTAGCTCAATAGATTGCTTTAAAAAAGGTCTGGATTCTTTCCTGGGTGTACTTAATATACAGTAAGTTGGTACAAAAATTCTTTTTTAGGTGAAGTTGATCAAGGGAATATCAGATTGCCTCTTGGGGTATCAGGAAAGAACTTTTTTCCCCTGCTGTAGTATTGGATAATGTTTTGCTGGGTTTTTTCGCCTTCCTCTGGATCAACTGCGGGTATAGGATTGTGTATATGGGATTGTATGGTTGGGTTTTCAATACTGTTGTTTTTTTTTTGTGTTGGTTGAACCAGATGGACTTGTGTCTTTTTTCAACCTGACTAACTATGTAACTATGTAGCAGGCAGCTGTGGTTACAACAGCTGACTGTCTTTCTCTCTCAGTGGGGAATGATCGCGGGTGCACAGCGGCAAACGGGCCCGCCGACCCCCATGCAATGGCATCCCCGCTCGCCCCCCAGCACCACGCATGCAACCGACGTAGGGCTACGTCGGTTCGCGCAGGAGAAGCCACCTGCCGCAGTAATTCTGCGGAGGCCAGTCTTATGGTGGTCAAATTTGTTAATTTGTTTAAATCGTTTTTAAAATTAATTTAGTTTTATTCAATTTCAAATCGATTAGAATTTTTCAAATTCGGTTGAATTGAACTCAATTTGACCGAGTTTGTAAAATTATAATCAATTTGAATTTGAATCCCATTCAAATTGGAATCAAATTCCATTTGAATTCCACATTCCAAATTCGAATTTTGGATGATAGTTATATTCTTTCTATTCTATTCTATTTTTTTCTTTTCTTTTTTATTCTTTTCTATTCTATTCTTTTATTTTCTATTCTATTCTATTCTTTTTCACTTGGATTCTATTTTGTTCTTTTCTATTCTTTTCAAAATTTGAATGTAGGAAGATGGTTATATTGTTAGATTCTTTCTATTCTATTTTATTCTATTGTTTTTCAATCATTTTCTATTCTATTTTATTTTCTATTCTACTTTTTTTATTCTATTCAAATTTATACTATTAGAAATTCAAACTTCAGAAGATAGTTATATTTTTTCTATTCTATTCTTTTATATTTTATTCTATTCTATTTAAATTCAAATGTATTCTTTTATATTCTGTTCAAAGTCAAATTTATTCTATTCAAATTTTTAGAAATGGTTATATTCTTTCTAAAGAAGAAACAGAAGGTGCTTCTTAGTGCAGTATTTACAACGTTTAATTAAGAACAATGGTAAAAACACTTACAAGATCCATGGTATAAGTAGGTATGTCAGCATAAAAAACATCCTTGCTTAGTCCTAAGCCTCTAGGAGGAGATAAGCCAGTCAGCAGCTGTATGAGATATTTAAGGAGAAGAAGCAAGGGTCAAGATGGCCGCAGGCTTCAGGAACCACGCTAGAAGGCATGGAACCAGAAGTGACTTCAGACGGCGCTGTTAATAATACTGTCACGTTTACAAAAAACAACCAATATAATATATACAGTAATCAGCATTATAAAACTGCTACCTTAACCTGATACTGTATATTGTATTATACTGTTACTATTACAGTTACTGTTATATTCTTTCTATTATATTTTTTATATTCTATTCTATTATTTTATTTCCTATTCTTTTCAATTCTATTCAAATTCAAATTTATTCCATTAAAATCCGAATTTATTCTATTTGAAATTTGAATTTCGGAAAACAAGTTATATTCTTTCTATTTTATTCTGTTTTATTTTTTTCTATTCTTTTCTATTTGAATTTATTCAATTAGAAACTCAAATTTCAGAAAATGGTTATATTTCATTCTATTCCTTTATTTTCTATTCTATTTTGTTATGTTTTACTCTATTCTTTTCTGTTCTATTTTTATTTTAAATTCTGGTCCTTTGTTTTCTATTCTATCCCTTTATTTTGTATTTACTTTTTTCTATTCTTCTATTTTGTATTCTGTTTGATTTAACTGTATTATATTCTATTCTTTTCTATTATAGTCTTTTCTATTCTATGTTCTTCTATTTGGAAATTCAAATTAGATTTGAAAACAATTCAAATTTGATTAGTAAACTATTAACCACTTCTGGACCGGAAGGATTTGCCCCCTTAATGACCAGGCCCTATTTTGCAATTCGGCACTGCATTATTTTTATTGAACAATTCCGCGGTCGAGCGACGCTGTATCAAACCAAATTTACATCCTTTTTTTCCCACAAATAGAGCTTTCTTTTGGTGGTATTTGATCACCTGTGCGATTTTTATTTTTTGTAAATTTCTTGTATTTTTTAGAAACAAAAAAAGAGCGACAATTTTGAAAAAAATAAATAAATAAAAAATTCACATTCTGCTATATGACACACTCAAAACAAAATGTAAAAATCAAATTTTTTTAACATTTTAGGCCAATTTTTTTTCTGCTACATATTTTTGGTAAAAAAAAAATCACAATAAACGCATTTTTAATTTTGGTTTGCACAAAAGTTATTGCATCCACTAACTACGGGAAAGTTTTATGTCATTTTTATTGTTATTTCTTTTTGTTTACTAGTAATGGCGGCAATCTGCAATTTTTTGCGGGACTGCGACATTGTGGCAGACAGATCTGACCCCTAACTGACATTTTTGACACTTTTGGGGGTACCAGTGACATTACTACAGTAATCAGTGCTAAAAATATGCACTGTTACTGTAAAAATGCCATTGGCAGGGAAGGGGTTAACCCTGTGGGTGATCAAGGGGTTAAGTGTGAGCCTAGGGGAGTGATTCTAACTGTGGGGGGTGTGGCTTGTGAAATGATCACAGAGACATGTGATCCTATATAGCAGGATCACATGAGCTCTGTGATCATCCCAGGGAGAAGGACGGTCGGCTGTGTTTACAACAGCCGACCATCCTTCTCTCTCAGCGGGGAACGATCGCGGTTGTCAGGCGGCAATCGGAGCCACCTTACACCCGCATTGGCTTCCCCGCTGACGATTGGGGATGGGAGCGTGCCGTCTGCAGCACGCGTTCGCCCCCTAGCTGCCCCCAGGCGATCGACGTAGACCTATGTCCTTTTGCCTGTATGAGCCAGCCTGCCACAGTAAATATACCATAAGCAGTCCAGAAGTGGTTAACAAATAATTCAAATTTGATTTGAATTTCATCCGAAATTTCATTTCGTTATTTTGGATTTGTTTCAATTCGTTAGTTACTATTGCCATTAGGAAATTCCAAATAATGAAAAATTTGTCTGAATTTCAATTCGGAACTAAACAAACCGTACATGTCTATTGATTTCTATATGGTCCTGGCAGCTAGAATAGCTATTACAGTACACGTTTTTGGAATCAGTCAGTAGTAACGTTTACCTATGTCAAACAAAATTAAATTGGATCATGATCAATGATAAAATGACCTTCACTTTACATGACCACCAAGCTAAATTTGATAAAACATGGCAACCCTGGTTAAAATACTTATCTATAGATACTTAAGACATGAGACAGCAAAATCTTGATTACCCTTGTGCTACTCTCCCCTTTCTTTTTCATCTTTCCTTCTTTTTTTTACTGGTTAATTTTTATATTGACCGGATTTTGAGAAGCCTAATCTTATGGTTTGTGATCATATGCAGAGAATGTGATATATTACACAAAACCTATTCTGTATGATGATTCGCTTACAATCTTGTCCGAACAACGTTTAAGCCTATTTTATATGATTTTGTTAAAGTTTATATATATATATATATATATATATGTATATATATATATATATATATATATATATATATATATATATATATATATATATACTTTGGTCTCTTCAATAATAAGTATGTCCCTGTATTTTTAGGGATATGCTTCATCATTTTAATACCTGGGTATGTTATACTTTTTGTTATTAACAGTATAATAGATATCTGTTATAGTTTTAGTATGTTTGTACTATAAGAAGAAAACCAATGAAAAGATTGAGCCTCAAAAAAAAATAAATAAATTTTGCGGGTATTTGATCATCAACATTGAATTCAATAAGTAAAATGGATTACCAAAGCTCCACATTGACAAAATATATATATGAAGTTAAAAAAAAGGCACACTAATTTGGAAGAAAAGGGCTGGGCTCCATCTATATATGTTGTATGCTATAAATATTACAGCTCTTTTCTCTCTGGACAGCCTTTAAGTTAGGTAAATATTGTAATAATAACATAAAATGTGTAATTGATAAAAATGAAATACTTCCTCTAGTGTAAAAATGTGTAAACCCTGTATACATTTGCCTACACACTTGATATGCTAGTGATATCAACACAGCTAATGCAATAAATAATGTATAACTTTGCTTGCTCCTTAGTTATTGGGAACCTTGTGCTTTTGAAACTAACTGCATTGAACTGCACTAATCTATTCAATCAAATACCGTTCTCCAAAAAAGGTCAGCATAAGCCGATAATGATAGACAAGATAAAGACACTGGACAAATTTGATTTTTTTACCCCTAATTACCGCTTTATTTATCCAGCGCTGCTTGTCCCAGTTTGCAGACATACGAATCAAATAGATTTGGATCAATTCATTCTATCAGATATAGTTTACTTTTCTTGCTAGCAAAACATTATAATGCAACTTAGAAATGTCCTTGAATTGAAATCACTGTGAAAATAGTTCACATACCTATTTATCTGTACATTACCACATGGTCCCTGAATAAAGTTGACATTCTTTAATAAATAGGGTCTATTCAAAAAGTGTAGATTTAATTGTGCTTCAGTGACAGTAATTTTTTCTGTAACAGAGAAGAGTGCCCTATAAAAATATCTTATAAAATTAATTAGTCAATGAAAATATCAACAGCTATTTGTCAAGCATGCAGGAGAGCGGCTAACGCTGGAGCTGGGTGATTAGCATCATTTTTCTTTGTGTTAGGGCACGTGCCACTGAGAATTCTTAAAGCTAAAATGTGTTTTGCAGTTCAGCCAGTAGTTTGAAGAGTTTACATTAATATGGTAATAACATTTACACAATTCATGAACATTTTTACACAAATGAACATGGGCAAACAAATTGATTGTCTAATGGGGATAGTGGGTCTGTAGCATACGCATCTACATTTTCAGCAGCTATGGGGAAGACAGTGAGAGGGTTAATATTCTGCTTAAAAATCAAGGGCATGTACCTCTCATTGAGGTTTAAGCTTTCAATTTGTCAAAGCAAACATCTGTTCTTTCAAAAGCTAATGTACTTTCTTCTTGTTCCAATGTGCGATATTCATTTGTCTTTCATGCTGCCAGAAAGATGTTGTCTCTACTGATTCCTTCATTAAAAATGGAAATCATGGTTTGGGTCATGTGGTAGCTGAGATGAATAGGGGTTGTGAGTGTATGAGATTTAAGAGTCCCCAGAAGAAGCATGCTACAACATCATTATAGCATATTGTTCGACGACACCAGATGACACCGTGGGCTACAACTCGAAAAAGAGTAAATGTAAATGGGTTCTTTTCATTCTTACTTTAGCTACATACAGTACATATAGTTCCTTTTATTTAAAAAGAAAACCAAACCCATAATATTCCTATCATTTTAGATTTCAATAGTTTTTTATTAATTTTGTGTGCAAAGAAAAAGATACACAAGAATGCGTACATTTAACATCTGAAATGAAAGATAACACAGAACATGTTTAACAGTTGACATAGACCACAAAGGAGCTCCTGGCAGTGGCATACATGGCTAGAGAACACCACTCCGGTAGTCCCATGGACTGGGGCGGCGCCAACCGGGTCTGGACCCCCCTCCGGTGCCCCAAGGGGAACACACTGCGCCCCAAGGAGGGAAGCGGTCACCCATCCCCCAGTCCACCACAGCACCTCCGGCACTGGGAAACCGAACCATCTGCATTGGTATACCAAAGTAACTGAAATGGCAAATTAAGGCAAAAGGGCCGCTTTAGGTGGCAATGAAAGGTCTATAATGATCCTAAGAGGACCATGTCTTCATTAATTCCTTTGCAGTAAAGAGAAAGAGAGAGCATGTAGGAAAGAAAAGAGGGAAGAAAAAAGGAATGGGGAACAGAAAGAACAGAGTAAGGAACAGAAGCGGTAAGAGGTTGGTGTCCAGGTCCGCAAGAGAGGGGTCCTGGTGACTCCAGAAAGCCGTCCGCTCTCAGGATAGGGAGGGAATACCCTACTATTTATGGGGAACGTGCCAAATATCTCATCCAGGGGTCCCAAGTCTTTTAAAAAAGGTGCATTTTATCTTGGAGGATGGCCACCATCCTCTCATTGATCATGATCCAGGTCAGCTTAGCTTTAAGCAGCTCCATGAATATCACCGGCGATCTCCAGGAACGGGCTATAGTTATTTTGGCTGCTGTGAAAATAAAGGTGACCAGGCGTTTAGTGTGTTTGGATGCCTGTTTAATAGGTTTACCCAAGAGCGCCTGTAGAGGTGACTTGACCAAATTAATGTGAGTAAGTGAGTATATAAAATTATATATGCGGATCCAGAATCTGTGGACCTTGGGGCAGGTCCACCAGATATGTAAAACTGTGCCAGTTTGGCCACAGCCTCTAAAGCCCAATGAAGAGGCCTCTCGAACTGCTGCTGCCAATCTGGCCGGGACCATGTACCACCTTAAGAATACTTTATAGTTGGCTTCTATCAGAGATGTGTTAATCAGGGATTTCGAGTTTAGCTGCACCAACTTGTTCAAATTCGCCCTGTCTAGTTCCTCACCCAAATCTTCTTCCCAATGAGTCATATAAGGTAATTTAGTGCAGTCATCATGCAATCAGTGGCGGCCCACCCATAGAGGGCGCAGGGGCGCCGCCCCCCCAAACGTAGCAGAAAAAAAAAGATGAAATAAAAAAAAAAAAGGAAATTTTTCGCCCACTAGGGGCGCCGGACTGTGTGCTGGGTATGGGGGGGTGGGGTTTTTGACCCCACCCTCGCCCGGCAGAGGCACCGATTGGCGCTCTTCTAGGGGTGTGTCGGGGCGCAGAGCAATGCGCCCCTACACACCCCACTTTAACAATGTCCGGGCTGTGATTGGTCCAGAGTCAAGCCTGGACCAATCACAGGAGGACATCGGACCTGGTGACTTGATGCCTGGGGCAGTGCACCGCCCCGGCGTCAAGTTCACCTTCAGCTCCTGCCCGCTGGAGAAGAGGAGACAGGAGACGAGAGCCGCCGCCGCGCGCGAGGAAGAAGAAGATCACACAGCACCGCATCCCGCCGCCACCGCCCCGGGCCGACTCAGAGCAGCACGCCATCCATGGAGGTAAGTGTCTGCTTTGAAGGGGGCACGCACGCTGATCTCTGCATTGGGGACATGTATGCTGGTCACTGCATTGGAAGCACGCACGCTAAACCCTGCATTGGGGACATGTATACTGGTCACTGCATTGATTGGAGGCACGCGCGCTGAACTCTGCATTGTGGACATGTATACTGGTCACTGCATTGGAGGCACGCACGCTAAACTCTGCATTGGGGACACGTATACTGGTCATTGCATTGATTGGAGGCACGCACGCTGAACTCTGCTTCAGGGACATGTATACTGGTCACTGCATTGATTGGAGGCACGCACGCTGATCTCTGAATTGGGGACATGTATACTGGTCACTGCATTGGAGGCACGCACGCTAAAATCTGCATTGGGGACATGTATACTGGTCACTGCATTGATTGGAGGCACGCACGCTGAACTCTGCATTGGGGACATGTATACTGATCACTGCATTGATTGGAGGCACGCACGCTGAACTCTGCATTGGGGACATGTATACTGGTCACTGCATTGATTGGAGGCACGCACGCTAAACTCTGCATTGGGGACATGTATACTGGTCACTGCATTGATTGGAGGCACTCACGCTAAACTCTGCATTGGGGACATGTATACTGGTCACTGCATTGGAGGCACGCACGCTAAACTCTGCATTGGGGACATGTATACTGGTCACTGCATTGATTGGAGGCACGCACGCTAAACTCTGCATTGGGGACATGTATACTGGTCACTGCATTGATTGGAGGCACGCACGCTGAACTCTGCATTGGGGACATGTATACTGGTCACTGCATTGGAGGCAAACACGCTGAACTCTGCATTGGGGACATGTACACTGGTCACTGGCTGCATTGGAGGCACGCACGCTGATCTCTGCATTGGGGACATGTACACTGGTCACTGGCTGCATTGGAGGTATGCACGCTGATCTCTGCATTGGGGACATGTACGCTGGTCACTGCATTGGAGGCACGCACGCTGATCTCTGCATTGGTGACACGTACACTGGTCACTGCATTGGGGACATGTACGCTGGTCACTGCATTGGGGGCATGTACGCTGGTCACTGCATTTGGGACATGTACGCTGGTCACTGCATTGGGGACATGTATGCTGGTCACTGCATTGAAAGGGGGCATGTACTGTGGGGTTTGTGCTAGGGGGCCTGTACTGTGGTGTTTGTGCTAGGGGGTCTGTATTCTGGGATTAGTGCTAGGGGGCCTGTACTGTGGGGTTTGTGCTTGAGGGGCTTGTGCTGGGGGGGTCTGTACTGTGGGGTTTGTGCCACTCTCAGTCAGTGTATCCCATAATAGGGTGTCTCTCACAGTATATCCCATAATAGGGCCCTATTATGGGATATACTAGTACTGATGGACCCCTTAATATGTGATATATTGGGAGAATTTGTTCACGCAAGCAAAATACAGGGGACAAAATGGGTGGAGTCTATAAGGGGTGGGGCTTCTGAGAAATGGGAGGGGTCAAATGGAAGGGCGGGTCTTGCGCCCCCCATCTTAAAACTTCACCAGCCGCCACTGCATGCAATATGTTATAAATCGTAGATATGAAGCCAGTCTGTTTATCAATGGTGTTGCATAAGTGTTCCATGGGAGTCGAGGTTGCTAGGTCACATTCCTATCATTTTAACATGCTTTCATATTTAAAATAAAACTGGACAGTAGACCAGAAAAAGAACCCCACTTAATAGGCCCCCTTCAGATGGAGCGGATCCATCCAAGCGGAATCCTAATCAGCAGGGGATCTCTCCGCTGACCCCCGCTGATCAGGCGGATGACAGGTCCGTGTCCACTCCGCTGTGGACCGCAAGCAGAAGTGCACTGGAACGCACACCGCTTTCTTTGCATGGTGATTCTTTCTAAGGCACCAAAGTTGTCCTAACCTGCCTCTTACAACACCTCACATATATTGCTATGAGTGTATGAACTTCTTTTAAATTGTAAGTGCATATTTATATGTTTTTCCCAATACATTTCTTGGAACATACTACACCATCTGGGATTTCTTGTCTTCCCATATCGAGAATTGAAGACTAGGAACACCTTAAAGAGCCCCATCCACACTCACCAGTACCAGGCTTGCTTAGACCCCTACGCAATACTGCTCAGGGGTCCACACTATCTGGTAAGTGGATCCACTTCGGTGTGATGAACACAGAGTCACAGTTCACAAGAGTCACTGGGATGCTTATATTTTTTTGAGCACCAACTCACGTTTTTCACTGGACACTTGCCTAAAAATTTGTTTATATAAAATTTTTTTTTTATATATTCATTTCTTATTTTTTACCACTGGGACTACAAAGTATATATATATATATATATATACATATATTTATGAGTATAAGGCACGTTTATGGACTGTTCCTTTGTCATTTTAATTTAATCAATTAATCACATATGTAAAAGCATATACACTGTCTTTAGCGCTGTGGTTATATACTTTTTTGAACACTGGTGATGAGCAGCAGCAGCAGTACACAATTGTATTTTTTTTAGTGTTTTTACGTTAGCGCAGGGTGGATTCTTTGTTTAGAGTCCGTAAAACAAGCCAAAGGTCAGTAACGTATAGTTGCAGGTTGGGATCACGCAGAAGCATAGTCAAGGAACAAGCCAAGGGTCAATAACGAGTGGTAGCACAATATGGATGGCAGCAGGGAAGACAGGAGTGAAATACTGGCTGAAGATAGCACAATAATCTGGCAAACAGGAAGTGCAGAGATATGGCTTAAATCAGGAAGCTCTTGGGAGGAGCAAAGAGTTCAAGGTTTAGCAGAAGTCAAGGCACAGGGCCAGGTTAGCCAATGGATTAGACAGGGCGCTGTTTTGTAGTTTAGCGTGAAGAGTCATGGTCAAACACAGCAGAGGTCCCAGGTTCAAGTCTGACAGCACTCCCCTCCTCCCAGGACCAGGGCATTCCCTGGACGCCTTGGGGTCAGGTTTGTGAGGAAACCTTTGGTGGAATGTTCTTGTTAATCGAGGGGCATAAATGTTTCCCTCAGGCTCCCAAGTTTTTTTCTTCTGGCCTATATCCTTCTCATTGGAGCAAATATTGTATTTTGTTCCCAAAGATCGTGGAATTTTCTCTACCACAAGTTCTTCTTCACACTGTACCTCAACAGGAGGAGGAGGTGGAAGAATTCTTCCAGAAAAAGGATTTTCATTAAATGGTTTGAGTAGTGATATGTGAAAAACAGGGTGAATCTTTATAATGTCGGAAAGTTTTGAGCGAAAGGTAACTTGGTTGATTTGAGCAGAAATCTGAAAAGGGCCCACACAATTTTGGCCCAACTTAGCAGATGGAACATGGACCTTCAAATTTTTGATTGATAACTAAACTTTGTCATCCACATGAAAGGTGGGAAGTTATCTGCAATGCCTTCTTGTTACATTCCTGAGTCTCCCTCAAAGTCTCACTTAATTTTGCCTCAATCTTCTGAAATGTAGTTAATCTGTTGGTAACAGAAGGAATTGGAGTTGAGATAGGGAGATTAGGAATAAAAAATGGATGTTACCCATTGTTTAGGAAAGAAGGACATTGAAAAGTGGAGCTATGATTACAGTTGTTATAAGCAAACTTTGCTGTAAAAAGATAATCCACCCAGTCAGCCTGAAGATAATGGATAAAACATTGAAGGTACTGCTCAAAGGGTTGTTTGGTTCCTTTAGTCTGACTCAGTCCTTTAGACTGAGAATGAAAAGCAGAGGACAGATTAACTGTTTCACCTAAAGCTGAGCAAAAGCTTTTTTAAAATCTTGATGTAAACTGTACTACTCTGTCAGACACCACATCATCAGAAATTCCATATTTTTTAAATACTTCTCAAACCTTTAACTCTGCTGTTTGTTCAGTAGAAGGTATCCCCTTAACAAGTATAAAATTAGTTATCTTAGTGAGACAGTCGACAACGACCAAGATAGTGGTTATTTCTTTTGAGGGATGTAAATCAACCACAAAGTCCATAGAAATTGACCCCCATGGTCTTGATGGAACAGGAAGTGGCTGGAGCAACCGCAAAGGAGAAGCTCAGAGAGTGTTGCGTGCACAGGTCAGGTCACATATTGTTTGACATCATTCTTAAAGACAGGCCACCAAAAGGAATGTGAAAAAAGTTCTTCAGTCTTAGAAACCCCGAAATGCCCCACAAGTTTTGAGTCATGAACCAACCAGAGGGCTTCAACCTGAGCAGTTTCAGGTACATAGAGACAATGTGCATGCATCCAAAAGCCGTTCTTGTACTCAAGGTTAATATCCATAAGAGGATGATTGAGAAGTGGGTCATTTTCATACCCCTCCTTGAGGAGACTCAAGAATGTCTTGAAACTCGTGGCCCTTAGGAAGTTCTTTTGAGGCAGGATTTTACATTAAGAGTTGCCTTCCCAGAAAGGTTCAGTCAACATTATCGATAAGGCATTGGCCTTACCAGTCCTTGATTCAGGTCAATGCGAGATAATAAAATTAAACCTGGAAAAGAAAAGTGACCAATGTGCTTGTCTAGAAGACATCCATGTGACGAAACCACTTGGCACCCCAATTATGTGCTTCCTGCCTCCTGCCCTCCAAATCGTTCCAGCAGACAAAAAAACTAATACCAGCCTTTTACCCTAAGCATCATACACAGACAAGATGTAAATTCCAAGATGTAAACTCCAAAGGACTGACTATTAAACAGAAATACAGCTTTGTTATACATTTCAAACATAGGTCAGTCACCACATAAACAATAAAACCAAATATTTACCCAAAACATAGCACAATGGTTTAGATAACAAGGTAATGCTGACACAAGGCTAGTGACATCACAGATAACTCAAAGAGTTAGCCAAGTTAGCCAACAGACAGAAACAATAGGTGACTCAATTAACTTAATTAACAATGGGAATGCACACAATGGGAGAAATAAACATAACACCTTAAACAGATTATATCAAGAGACCCCAGCATCAGGTTGCTTTGAACTGATGATATTAACATATACTCTGAATCTCACAGTCTGAAGCAGTCATTGCTAGTTTGGACCCACCAAAAATATTAATATGGGTCCAACAGTTCTCAGAGTCTGTGTGTTTTGGGGAAACATGGACTTAAATTTGAAGCAAGACCACTACAAGGGTCCCCCAGGAACACACCTCCCAAATAGTAGTGTCCCCTTTAATGCAAGGTCAAATAGTCAGTTTTTCTCCTCCATCAAAAGTAGACTAACAAGGTCCAAGACCTCCACCTGGTCTAGACTGCATTAGTCGGGCAGAATGAACCCACATAAGTGGTCCACATGATCTCCATTCTGGGCCACAGGGAATAGTTGTCATCAGTAGGTGTGGGACAGAGGTCATGAAATCTCTGTCTGGCTGCCAGATGGGAGTAGGAGCTTTACTAAATCAGCTTGGCGCTGGGGGGAGAGACCACCTGCCCCGACTCCCTGGAACTCCAAAGATGTTGCCAGTGCTGGGCAGAGGTTGCCAGCACTCTGTCCTGATGTCAGCGCTTCTGCTGGGGACCCCTCTTCATCCACTTTGGATAACTGTTGGGGAGTCAGCTTCCTTTACTCCTGGACTGTGAAACTGCCGCTCAGTAGGAGGAATAACTACCTCCCCTCCCTTCATCTTAGACTGCCGCTGGGGAGTGAGGACAGCTTCCACCTCTCCCTGGTCCTTAAACTGCCACTGGGGAGTGAGGATGGCCACCTCCTCTTCGTGGGTCTGTCATTGGAGATGAAGAATGACCACCTTCTCTCCCTCTGTGTGGCAGAGGTCTGTAGCACTCTGCCCTGATACCAGCACCTCTGCTGGGTTTGAAGACAAGGGTGCGCAGAAATAGGCAGCACTCTGCCCTGCAGTCAGTGCTTTGGCTGGAGAAGTTTGTTGTAACTACACAGAAGCTGCTGGAATGAAAACCCATGTCTCTGTCAGTTGTGTGGGGGAAAGGCTGGCTGCCTCTTCTCTCAGCAAGGTTAAAGTTGCTGTTGGTGCTGGGCAGAGCTCACTGATGTTCTGTCCTGATGCCAGCTCTTCTGCTGGAGGTTTTCTGGGTTGTTGCTCAGCAGAAAAGTGGGGGATAGAGGTTCATCATCTCTTCTCCCTGGATCCCCAGGGCCACCTAAGGTGCTGGACAGAGGTTGGCAAACTTCTGCCCCAATGCCAGCACTTCAGTTGACAGTTCAGTAAATGTTACATTCTCTGATGAAAAGTACTGTAAATTAAATCCATGCTTTCTTGGATATGTGGCTGGGGAGTGAGGATGGCTTTCTCTCTTCCCTGGTCTTTGAACTGCCACTGGGAAGATCATATGGCTGCTCCATATCCTGTACCCTTATCCAGCTGCTGGACAGACACTTTCCTCCATCTAAGCTCGTCCTGTGCAGAAACAGGTTCGTCAAGATGAATCAGCTGCATATGTCATAAGAGCTCCGCTTCCACAGCTGGGTGAGTAAAGCACATTGTCACTCTGCCCCATTGCCCGAATCTTCAGTCAGGATTTCAGAGCTGTCGTTTGGTACTTCCTGATAGTCCCAGGCAAAAGGAGCCCATCCCTGCTACTAAAGCTGTCTGTAGGCAATCTCCAGCTCCCAGTCCTGAAAGGCTAGAAACTCCAAATCTTCCTGTGCCCAGAGCACTTCCGAGACCTTCAGCCTCCAGTCTCTGTACTCCAAGATTTCTTCCAAACACCACTCTAAATTGCAAAGTCAGGGTCCTTGGACAGCCTCCAGTACAACAGCCCCAGGCCACCATAGCCAAAGCCTTCTATCGGGCTGTTGTCCGCTGTCCACGGGCACGCTTGGGCTACATACCAGCAGAGGCCTCTATATAGCTCTTGGCCAGCTGCATCTCTGCCTAGACCAGCCTGCTTAACCACTTTAGCTCAGGAAGGTTTTACCTCCTTCCTGACCAGGCCATTGCGTTATGCCACTGCTTTGCTTTAACTGACAATTGCGCGGACGTGTGATGCTGTGCCAAAATAAAATTGATGTATTTTTTTTCCACAAATAGAGCTTTCTTTTGGTGGTATTTGATCCCCTCTGTGGTTATTATTTTTTGCACTATAAGCAAAAAAAGAACCACATTTTTGAAAAAAGAAAAACGATTTTTTTACTTTCTGCTATAAAACGTACCCAATATAAATTTTTAAAAAATCGAATTTCTTCATCAATTTAGGCCAATATGTATTCTGCTACCTTCTTTTAGTAAAAAAATCCTAATAAGTGTATATTAATTGGTATGTGCAAAAGTTATAGCGTATACAAACTATGGGATAGACTTATTTACTTTTTATTTTTTTTATTGTTTTTACTAGTAATGGTGGTGATCAGCGATTTTTAGTGGGACTGCGACATTGTGGCAGACAAATCTGACACTAAGGGACACTTTTTTGGGGACCAGTGACACCAATACAGTGATCAGTGCTAAAAAAATTCACTGTTACTATCTAAATGACACTAGCAGGGAAGGGATTTTCACAACTGGGGCGATCAAGGGGTTAAGTGTGCTCCTAGGGAGTGCTTTCTAACTGTGGAGGAAGTGGGTGATGCATTGGACGAAAAGAGAGATCTGTGTTTCAGCATAGCTGAAATACAAGATCTCTATTTTACTCCCTGACAGAACAGAGGTCTGCCTTGTTTACATAGGCAGACCGCTGTTCTGCCTTTCCTCCGAACGATCAGCAAGTCCCGGCGACCCTCGTGACCACCGGACCCATTGATTGGGTCCCACTGTGTCCAATCACAGTGGAAGCAGCACTCCTGTGGCACACGCGTGCCCCCAAGATAGCGTGCACAAAATCACGCACATGTACATGATTTTGCGCAGCTGGGACGCCCTGCCGCAGTATATATGCGGTGGCCAGTCCAGAACTGGTTAACTCAGCTAACCACTCCTTGTGCAGCTGTTTCCCCAATAACAGCATTCACACTTCATTCTGCGACCAGACCTGGATGGAGGGGAGAATTTTTTCCTGGTGGTGCTGCTCACAGGCTAGTGCCTTCTTCCAGAGTTGCTGGCAAACAGAATCATACCATCCCAGCAGGACCTGCACTGACACTGGCCCCCTGTTCTGCATTCACATCTCTCGCAGCCTCCTTCTGAATTCCTCCTCCATGGCAGCTGGTATCTGTACACCTCCTCTTCTGCTATCTGGACCTCGAATCCCAGTGGTGGTTTTGATGTCCCAGACTTCAAGAAGCATCCCACAGCTGCCACCAAATATGACAAACTGCTTGGCACCCCAGTAAGCGCTTCCACCACACAGTGTCTCCTGCCCTCCAAATTGTTCCAGCAGACCAATAGCTAATTCCAGCCTTTTACCCCAAGCAGCTTACACAGGCAAGATGTTGAGGTAAAGTCCAAACAAATCATTGTTTATTGAACAGAAATCCTCCGATTTTTCTCTCTCTTGTTTTTAGTTGACAGTGTATAAATGTTCACAAAATTTCTCGTCTGATTTGTTTTTTTTTTTGGGACATTTGTTCCCAGACTTCCGGGTTGTCAGCAACTTCAGATCATGCACGGTGTTTCGTATCTGATTTTTCACGGACGTACTGCAAACACATTAAACGAAAATTGGTCATCTGGGGACGGACAATAAAAATTTTGGTGTTTGGCCCACTGTTTTTTTTTCGTTGAAAATGTCGGCATCGGCTGCGGAAAGTTGTGTACACACTAGCCGAAAATCGTACGATTTTACCTCGGACAGGAATTTTCGGCAGATTTTTCTACTAGTGTGTACTCCACTTTAGCCAAGTTAGCCAA